>NC_049983.1:18723964-18752605 GCF_000003815.2 Branchiostoma floridae | reverse complement strand
CCATGGGGTAACTATTACTTATAGGCACTTTTTCAGCCAGTAGTCTCTACCAGACTCCAGCCTGGCCGAATAGTACACAGATGACCTGGTAACATCCCTGGTCAATCAGAATTTCATGCTTCCAAGACAACGTCTGTTTATCAGGTAGCCTCTACTTCCACTGGCTCTCTTGACCTACTTCTTCTCTATTTTTAGACATCTATGGGTCGATTCAAGTCCTATCAGGTGACTCCGTCACAAGTATATTCCGACCGTTATAGAAGTTTCCCTAAGTAATTATGTTAAGTACATAGTGATTTATATAATTTGCATCTCATTATGTTGATAATCACCCAAAATACCTACCTACCAAAAACAAAGAATATCCATCGATCCCCTCAGGAGTTATCCATCTAAAAAGTTACGAACTATAAGACCCACTGCAGTTCCAAACAAGCTGCTAGGGGGCCCAAAAATTACACCATTTACTCCTAGTCCCAACAGCTATCCACCACTTAAAAATCGTGAACCTGGCACTTCTGGAAAATTTAGGCGCAAACTTTGACGCTCTCTTCCAGTACCAAAACAAGTCGCCAGGAGGCCCATTATCGAACTTGACCTTCCTTTCTGTGTCCCCTACCTATCAACCAAATATCATTAGCATCCATCAAGAACATCTCGAGTTATCTTGTCCACAGACAAACACAATTACATAAAAGCCAGCTACAGCACCATAGGTAAAAGCTAGCTAAACCATTATCGCACATGACAATCCTTTCCACAACCGCTACACACCTGCCAAATATCGTGGAAATCGCCCAGCGGCGTTTTGACTTATGCTTCCCGAAAAAAAACGACGAAAAAATACCAAGCTCGCTGCTGTACCGTAGGAAAACGCCAGGTAAACCGTTTTAGAAGTAAGCATGCCTTTCGACAACCGCTACACACCTGCAAAAAATCAGAAAGTTCCATCCACAATTTCTCGACTTATATACTGTTGACCTACATACAGACCCATGTCAACAAAAACATAATCTTCTTGGCGAAGATAACTATGTACACTAGGGCTGGGTACCGGTACAAAAAATTCAGGTCCAGGTCCGGTTCAGGTCCAAAGGATCAGGTCCAGGTCCGGACCTAAACCTGGACCTGATGCAGTATGACTCATACCAATGGTCCATTTCACTACAAATAGATCTGTTTGGTGGAATATTAGACTTACACCGGCGTTTTAAAATCCTTCAACACTAACTGCACCTGTACGATTGGCTGTAAAACTTGGTAGAAATTACTATAAACTCTACTCTACTTCACTCTTGTTATTTTCTTCCACCTACAAGCGCCAAAACGTGTGAATGCCTGATAAAATAAGCTGTTAATTTTCTAATCGGTCCAACATCCGGTCCACCTAATTTTTTCAGGTCCGGTTTTTCTGGACCGGTCCAATAAGAAAAACCGGTTTTGTACCGGTACGCTGTACCGATACCCAGCCCTAATGTACACCTATTAAATGTATCTTTTGGTTACTTTGAACTAAGGTTACTTTGAACTAAGTAGAAACGACTGATATCCTTATTAATCCTTTGTCCTTTTCACCACTTAACATTTCTCATGACGGGCCGATTTACTGTCGGCAACATGATCATGGGCGTACCTTGAATGAATTTTCCACTTTAGTGTAATACATGATAACAATTGCATATACTAGTAGGTATATTCATTACACAGTATACCATATCTACCTATAAATGACTGGTATGTACACAAATTTCCATCTTGTTCCATTAAATCATGAATGAAGAGGATTTTCTTTTGTATGAATGATTCCCAGACAATTGGTAAACCACCAATCGAAATATTTCAATTCCACCATAACAATTGGTTCATATTTTGTTGTCAGGTGGTTCCATCTGCACCTTTAACCAGGCCAACATGACTTCTATGATAAATGTATTCATAGCTGGAAATTTTGAGCCAACATTGTGAAAATGGGCCTCTGTGAGTTGTACAAAAGGAATTAACTTAAATCTAAAACCGTGTTTACATAGCTTGCTAATAAACCAATTTTCATTGATGTAGATTCTCGGTATCCAAGCAGCTTTAATGCTTGATTAAAGGCTTCAATGTAATAAGTTTAAGTTCGCCATATTCATATAAATTGCATACAATTTTCTTTTTAATCTTGTCAGGTCCATCTGACATTTTTCGTCTGGCATTTTTACCGCTACCACGTTTTTCAAATCAAATCGTGTACTCGTTATCTTCGGTCGTAACCTAGACCGGAGCTGAGATCTACAGGTGTTAAATATAAAGAAAGCGTGATCAAAAACAGAAATTAAAGTACCAACAAACCTTTTGTTGTTCACCTGGTACGTTTCGCTCTTGTCGTTTTGTCAAATGAGATGAAGCGTTTCTCGCCTAGAACAAACCGACTTCGATGGGGAGTGCCAGGAAAGGTGGACGGAGAAATTCAACCACGGTAACTATGGCAGTAACTGCGTCATTGTAACAACCCTGCAGACCAATGATAGCATGGCAGTCCTCAGCTCTACCAATGAGAGTTTGACTGCAACCATTTTCATTTCAAATTTTATTTTGCATGTCTATGTTTAGACGCGATGTGGGTTGGGCTATGGGCTCGTGCCATCAGAAGCAGTGTCCACATTTTGTACCTGCCCAGTCAGACCAAAACACAATAGATACAAACACTTATGTATGTCGCCAACTCAAAGACGAAAAATCTCAAGATGACAAGTCATATCTTAGTTCTTTGTTCGTCTTTATTGATGAATATTACACTGCATTCTCCACCATTGAAAATGTGTTATCAATAGTAATAGTTAATATCTCGTAACCCTCGTGCTAACTTTAAATTGACTCTAAGTGGACGATGTAGAAAAAAAAACTTTTGATGCCTCAAATTTTGCGCTGCGATAAAACATATATAATGTTCTTATATTCTGTGTAGATATAAGGAACACAACAGGTCTCTGAAGCCCCTTCCTGAACACTTTATTCAGCATGCTTATTTATATTATTTCAGATTATAAAAGCACTACAAAACATATGCAGTGTTCTAGAGTAATTTTCTTCTCTGCACTGGGCTTTAATACTTTTCCATATGGGGAAATGTCACATGGCCATAGCGTAACTGGTACATGTAACAAAGTGATTTCCAATGTCGTCCGATTTTTAAAGAAAATATCATGCTGTAGATTGATTTATTTCCACAGGGATTTAATTTTGTATTAAGAGGGTTAATGGGGTTTTAGATGTGTTAAGGTTGAAACTATTCTGTATTACATAATTGATACACTGAAAACGCATGTTCAGGGTGTCATGAATTCGCAGTGAAGCGGTCACCCTGAAAGTGAATCCACCGCAAACATTTTCAACAGTCAGTATCTTAAAACTCTGAAGCCAACTAATGCAATCGTAAATTGATTTGCTCTGGTTTATTTCCGCATATAGCAAAAGCAATTCACTATACAAGCAGTCATCTTATTGTGGGGAACTTGTGAGACTCAGCTGGGTGTCAAATCTGCGTCAGTGGATAGAGCATGTGGGTGGAGAAGGGGAATAAAAACGCCGCACGAGGTTTGAGATTTCCTGTCAACAACTTCGATCTAAAGATTGTTTATAACAAAGTAACACGCCATCGTGTCCTCAGAACCTTCAATCAGAAATGATCCAAGGAGGTTTACTTTTATGTCTGTTGGCCCTCCCTAACATTTTGTACAATCCTGTTAATATAACATTATATATCACTCCTCCATAGAGACAACTTCTCATCAAGGATGTTAATAAATGTCAATTCCCATTGTACTCCGAAACGTAAAACCATTGCATTGAACATAGAGAGTTAAACTGCACGCAGCACAAATACAAACTGTGGTGAGAAGCTTTCAGACGGCAAGTAAGGTCCTGATCTGTATAATAAGCATTTAGTTACGCCGATCATCTCTTAAGATTTTTGACGTTACATACCAAAAACCAAGTTGATCTACCATGATGATCTGAATATACCTGCCCAGTCTACAACGCAACAGATACAATCTCTAGTGTGTGTCGCCAACTCAAGGTACAAACTATATCATCACTCACCTTATATTATGCGACGGTCATTTTGACTGACTTTGTTAATTAATCTCCCGACCAGTCCCTCCGTCCCAAGACAGAAATTCGCTTGTTGAGGCAGAGAAAAATTCACCCCAAAATCTGAACTTCATGACATCAAGTTGATGAAAATGTATTTTTGTAAGATTAAAATGATAGCTTTAACAACACAAATTACCAACATGAGCTCACAAACAATGGGTCTGGCGTATATCTAAAGCTGTAGACAGCCGCGCATTTTCTAATTGGAAAGTGTTTTACTCCCATGCATAAGAAAGTCATATTTTAGTTCTTTGTTTGTTTTTGTTAATGAATACTACATTGTAGCCCTCCATTGAAGAGGAGCTATGGTGACCGTGGACTGTGTGGAGAAAGGCATGGCTGATCCGATATCTTCATACACGTTGACAGATTTATCATCTTAGGCCATGTTGATTTCATTATACGGACATCCTCTAGGAACTCCAAAACTGATGCTAGCGAGCGAATAAAAAAAGTTTGGCCAAAAAATGTTACCTTTAGTATGAAATCTAAGTGGTCAGGAAGGTTGAACATAGAACTAAAAACACGTAGTATGGTATGCCAACAGTTTGGTGTAGGGACCAGTACATTGTACGGGTGAAAAAGCTTGTTTTTTTTTTCTTCTTGGACCGATCCGATAAAAGCATACCTGTTCGATCAGTAGATCGGGTTTTTCCAATTGAAATTGGACATGTCGGCAGGCGTTTGGGGTCTTGCCGGGGGCCAAGAAGATAACAAGAGCGAAGTCGAGTAGAGTTTATTATAGTCATTTGTACCAAGTTTCTACAGTCAAAGGCACAGAGACTGACAGCCTTGATTACATGGAGATGGATTTTAAAATGCCAGTGGGAGTCGGATAATCCAACAAACATATTACTTTGTAGCAAAATTGACCAATTACCATTGTTTTTAGTAGTGCCAATTCTCAAGTTTCCACAGACAATCAGGTCCAGGTTCAGGTCCGCACCTGGAAATGATCGTCTGGACCTGAACGGAACCTATACCTGAATTTTCTGTACTGGTACCTACCCCTGCCAACAATAGATTTTTTCTGTCCTTTCACATCTTATGACTTTAGATTTATTTATTTATTGAAATCTATTTGTCCTGAACTTTATATAAACTAAAACTATTTTGATTTAAATGCTCTTTATTTGGGAACTCTCGCGCTGATTTGGTATTGGCTCTACGTGGACGATGTAAAACAGAAATAAACATTGGTTAATTATATATGTATAACCTTTGTTGCCTGCACATTTTGCATAGAGGTAAAACATCTATACTGCATTACATTCTGTGTGACAATATGGAACACAACAGGTCCCTGAAGCCCATTCCTCAACACTTTATACAGCCTGCTTCGTTCCACAATGGCTAGTTTGCAGTAGACATATAAGTGACATATCCTGCCATACAGGTGCCCCTAGTGGAATACTGGTACATGTAAATTACTAGCTTATACAGTACCAAATTGACTCCGATGATTACTTGGCACATCAGCTGTCATGTTTTCACACGAGTGGGAGGTCTGAAACCCGCACTCACTGCGGCAACGGCACATGGCACATTGTTGGAGAAACACGGGCGGGCCTCCTGCTGGGATGCTGCGTGTCTCCTCTGCATATAAGAAGTCTAAGCAAACTTAGTACTTATTGCAGAATCAAAAATGATTTCTGTCTTGAAAATTACCTTTTAACTGTTCAAATCAAATCTTTTAGAAATATCATTACGAAACTTAGAATTAGTGCCCACTCCCTACAAATCGAAAAGGGTAGACACCACAACACACCAGCCAGAGAGAGATTTTGTCCAACATGCCATGATGATATTGAAAATGAATCCCACTTTATAATGGATTGCCCAACTTATGATAGAGAGAGACAAGAATTGTTACAGTCTATTATATACAAATCTGATACAATGTTACCACCTAACAAGACAGAAATGTTCAATATGTTACTATCATGTCCTGCTGCTATATCTGCCTATGTCGGTCAATTTATATTTTATAACTCATTTAAAACACGAGACAATATTATACTGTCCTGAACCAGCACATAATGCTAGCCTGATTGTCAATACTATATACCATGTGTAAAATAGATTAGTTTCCTAGATTTTTAGATACTAGTAACTCATGTAGTTAAACTGTTCTGTATGTATGTATTGTATATACAAGTTGCCATACACTGTATCCTGTATAGGTGTCATGCAATAAAGTTCTTCTTCTTCTACCAGCTGATAAGAGAATGTGTCCCATCTTCAAAGACAGTATTGAAGATGAATATCATTTCCTGGTGATATGCCCTTATTATAATGAAGAAAGGAAAAGGTTATTGACCATGTGTAACAACGGAACAACATTACCTAAAACAAGTAGAGAAATATTCAATGTACTTCTATCATGTCCCTCCCGACTCCATGTCTGTCCACCTAGGCCAATATATATAATACTATGCAAAAGAGAAGTAGTGCTGCAATGTGAAATACACTATGCCGCCATATTTTGTATTATGTTAGATTAATATACTGATGTAGATAGTTTGTTGTTGTTAGTTATACGTTATTTACCATACACTGTGCCTGTTACAATCGTTGACTTGACTTTTATCTGTATCACAACAAGTGATGGGCTGTTCTGTTATCTTCTTACTTTATCCTTACAGTTAAATTGGACCTAACATCAGAAAAAAAGAGGGTTACGAACCAAGGTAAAGCTGAGACCTCTTGCTAAATGTCTACTTCGGATTGTCTGAAAAACATCAAATGCATTGGTGTGAGCAGAACAAACGCTGAACATTGAAGAATGAATCCTAAATCATCTGTTGTGTTTTTTTTTACACAGTGACACAGGTTTTACCGGCATTGGAGTCAACTTGGAGGCAAAACAAGACGATCCAGTTATGTAGGCTTAGTTCTAACAACAGGCAAGACTGTGTGGCGTAGCTGCAGGCCATGTGAACCCATAGGACCTGGGTTGAAATCCAGTCATGCTACCGATATGCCATTGGGAAAGGCATATTACACGACTTTCCTCACTTCTCTCAGATGGAAATGAGTATCGCAGTACCGAGCTTAGGTTAGGGACGTCCTTGGATAGGACGGCATAAATGGGGGATTTCCCCAGCAACCTTTGTAACCTCTGCTTCGCATACTCAGTCACTTAGTCAAGATTGCCTAAGCTTAATGTTTCTGGCTTAAGGAGAAGACATGCTGCTGCATTTAGCGTTAGTTCAGTGCCGAGAAGTGGTCCTTGCAAGCGCGTTAAAAAAGACGAGTTGGCGTACAATCAATCACAAAGTCACCCACGAAAATTGCCTCCGACAAGAGAGACCTGCAAAACATGCGAAACCCGAAAATGTGAAGAAGTGTTATTGCCTTCGCTAGAAAGGTATGCTTTCGGTGGTGTTTGTATGTACGTATTTATGTTTGTATGCATGTAGAAGACCAGCATAACTCGAGAACGCTTGGATGGATTGTCCTGACATTCGGTATATGGGTAGGTCTTGATGAGGCCTGGAAACGATTAGATTTTGTGCCCCGTGGCGGCTTGCTATGGTACTGCAGCGGAACCTCCGAGTTTGATATCTCGAGTTCTGGACATGCTGCGGATATGATTTTTGGGGCAGAGAGTAAGTGGTGCAGGTTTGGGCCCCTAGCAGCTTTTTTTAAACTGCAGGAGCCGGTTAAGTGTCAGACTTAAATAACGCAAGAAGGGATAAACGGATCATCATATTTTTTGGTATGCAGATAGCTTATGTGATGTTTGATTTAATTCAATGTTAATCATGAATCTAATTTGCCTAATTAATGAGGACATTTTATGAACCACTCTGTTCCATTATAGGTGTTACACCCGTTGGTGCATCTTGTAAGAATTCAGTCTGAGACACTCAGATGTTACTATAAACGTCTAATCTGAGGTAAGGTTAGTAAAGTACAGAGAAGTCGATGGTGCATATGCTCATTGCTCGGTGGTGGTCAGGCAAATAGGAAGTGAGAGTCCGGTGCCTCTTCCTTGAGGTCTGGAGTTACTTAATATTTAGATGTTGCCTGGGCTATGCACATTGGAGTAGGGCCTAGGGGTGTTTTGTAACTAGTATTTTTTAGTGATATCACAACAACTTCTTGTAACAATAGGACTGTTGCAACATGTGATATTTGTAACTGAGAAAGAGAAGAATGTTGAAAGATAAATATTATGCAAATATAGACATAATTTGCACAACAATTGACCATTGATTATGCAAATGAAGACCCAATTTGAACAAATTATTAGAAAAGGTGATTAAAGCCTTCATTCTGAACATAGACTGTGTAAGTCTACCATTTGGGTGTAGGAGATGATCAACTAATCAAATTTATGCCAATGAGGACTTTATTTGCATAATTAATGACAAACACAATACACCAGTTGTAAGGTGAAATAAATCGAAAAAAGATCGAAAAGCGAAGGCATGTGGTCGTGGAACTCTAGTTTTATGATCAGTCGTGTCAACACTGTCAACAAGAGAATAAAAAAACTTCCTTCGTTCAATATTCCTCCATTAGTGCATTAGTGACTAAGAGCCCTCCATAGATCTACCACAACTGCGGGTGAGTGTTTCTGCTGCTATAGCCTTGACTTGGCTCGTTGACTTGTGCGACCAAGTATCTGTTGTCAGTCGTTTAACATTAGATAACGTCCATCATGAACCCAGTTGACACTTGAATGAATCTGAGGACTGATGTGGCTGATGATAGAGTTTGTCTCATCATATGGACAGAAATAAAAGTAATGTAATTAACTACTGACCATGGATAACTAATGGTATTAGAGAGTGTGGAGAAGGAAAAATACTAGTATGGAACGTCTAATGAAGAATGTTAGAAGAATGTAGTATTGTCTCAGCTAAAGACCATGGTCAGCTTGGAACTTAAGATTTTTTTTATTAGAAAGTGTGGAGAAGGAAAAAAAATATGTATTCATTGATTTCTTTTCAGCTCACACAACTCGGGCAAACCAAGAATACAACATTCCAACAAACTTTGTATTTATTACCAAGTTCATCTTCTCCTTCTCGGAGAAACACAACATGTAGATCGTTGAATAATGTTCACACAAAAGCAGAACATACATACGAATGTTTCGGCGGATTACAATGTAGTATTCAACAAAAATAAACAAAGAGTCAAGCAAAGAAAGAACTGAGCACCAGATTCGGGCTTTAAACGAACGGTTGATGAACGTCCGTGCCCTGGTCACCCACACTTCTATGATATTCTACTTATCATTCATTTAGCATGGCTGTCTCTGTCCCCGTGATTATAAAAGCACTACAAAACATATGCAGTGTTCTAGAGTAATTTTCTTCTCTGCACTGGGCTTTAATACTTTTCCATATGGGGAAATGTCACATGGGCATAGCGTAACTGGTACATGTAACATAGTGATTTCCAATGTCGTCCGATTTGAAACAAGTATCATGCTGTAGATTGATTTATTTCCACAGGGATTTAGGGGGTGGATGGGGTTTTAGCTATGTTAAGGTTGAAACTATTCTGTATTACATAATTAATACACTGAAAACACATGTTCAGTGTGTCATGAAGTCGCAGTGAAGCGGTCACCCCGAAAGTGAAACCACCGCAAACAAAGAAATGAAGCCACTAATGCAATCGTAAATTGATTGTGCCTGTTACAATCGTTGACTTGACTTTTATCTGTATCACAACAAGTGATGGGCTGTTCTGTTATCTTCTTAACTTTATCCTTACAGTTAAATTGGACCTAACATCAGAAAAAAAGCTAGAGGGTTACGAACCAAGGTAAAGCTGAGACCTCTTGCTAAATGTCTACTTCGGATTGTCTGAAAACCATCAAATGCATTGGTGTGAGCAGAACAAACACTGAATATTGAAGAATGGATCCTAAATCATCTGTTGTGTTTTTTTACACAGTGACACAGGTTTTACCGGCATTGGAGTCAACTTGGAGGCAAAACAAGACGATCCAGTTATGTAGGCTTAGTTCTAATAACAGGCAAGACTGTGTGGCGTAGCTGCAGGCCATTTGAACCCATAGGACCTGGGTTGAAATCCAGTCATGCTACCGATATGCCGTTGGGAAAGGCATATTACACGACTTTCCTCACTTCTTTCAGATGGAAATGAGTATCACTGTACCGAGCTTAGGTTAGGGACGTCCTTGGATAGGACGGCATAAATGGGGGATTTCCCCAGTAACATTTGTAACCTCTGCTTCGCATACTCAGTCACTTAGTCAAGATTGCCTAAGCTTAATGTTTCTGGCTTAAGGAGAAGACATGCTGCTGCATTTAGCGTTAGTTCAGTGCCCAGAAGTGGTCCTTGCAAGCGCGTTAAAAGAGACGAGTTGGCGTACAATCAATCACCAAGTCACCCACGAAAATTGCCTCCGACAAGAGAGACCTGCAAAACATGCGAAACCCGAAAATGTGAAGAAGTGTTATTGCCTTCGCTAGAAAGGTATGCTTTCGGTGGTGTTTGTATGTACGTATTTATGTTTGTATGCATGTAGAAGACCAGCATAACTCGAGAACGCTTGGATGGATTGTCCTGACATTCGGTATATGGGTAGGTCTTGATGAGGCCTGGAAACGATTAGATTTTGTGCCCCGTGGCGGCTTGCTATGGTACTGCAGCGGAACCTCCGAGTTTGATATCTCGAGTTCTGGACATGCTGCGGATATGATTTTTGGGGCAGAGAGTAAGTGGTGCAGGTTTGGGCCCCTAGCAGCTTTTTTTAAACTGCAGGAGCCGGTTAAGTGTCAGACTTTGAAGGAAAATAACTCAAGAAGGGATAAACGGATCATCGTATTTTTTGGTATGCAGATAGCTTATGTGATGTTTGATTTAATTTAATGTTAATCATGAATCTAATTTGCCTAATTAATGAGGACATTTTATGAACCACTCTGTTCCATTATAGGTGTTACACCCGTTGGTGCATCTTGTAAGAATTCAGTCTGAGACACTCAGATGTTACTATAAACGTCTAATCTGAGGTAAGGTTAGTAAAGTACAGAGAAGTCGATGGTGCATGTGCTCATTGCTCGGTGGTGGTCAGGCAAATAGGAAGTGAGAGTCCGGTGCCTCTTCCTTGAGGTCTGGAGTTACTTAATATTTAGATGTTGCCTGGGCTATGCACATTGGAGTAGGGGGTGTTTTCTAACTAGTATTTTTACTGATATCACAACAACTTCTTGTAACAATAGGACTGTTGCAACATGTGATATTTGTAACTGAGAAAGAGAAGAATGTTGAAAGATAAATATTACGCAAATATAGACATAATTTGCACAACAATTGACCATTGATTATGCAAATGAAGACCCAATTTGAACAAATTATTAGAAAATGTGATTAAAGCCTTCATTCTGAACATAGACTGTGTAAGTCTGCTATTTGGGTGTAGGAGATGATCAACTAATCAAATTTATGCCAATGAGGAATTTATTTGCATAATTAATGACAAACACAATTAATACACCAGTTCTAAGGTGAAATAAATCGAAAAAAATATCGAAAAGCGAAGGCATGTGGTCGTGGAACTCTAGTTTTATGATCAGTCGTGTCAACACTGTCAACAAGAGAATAAAAAAAAACTTCCTTCGTTCAATATTCCTCCATTAGTGCATTAGTGACTAAGAGCCCTCCATAGATCTACCACAACTGCGGGTGAGTGTTTCTGCTGCTATAGCCTTGACTTGGCTCGTTGACTTGTGCGACCAAGTATCTGTTGTCAGTCGTTTAACATTAGATAACGTCCATCATGAACCCAGTTGACACTTGAATGACTCTGAGGACTGATGTGGCTGATGATAGAGTTTGTCTCATCATATTGACAGAAATAAAAGTAATGTAATTAACTACAGACCATGGATAACTAATGGTATTAGAGAGTGTGGAGAAGGAAAAATACTAGTATGTAACGTTTAATCCTCATGGATTTTTCCAGTTTTGCACAATCTGGGCAAACTATGAATAAAGCGTCTCCATGGATATCCATCTTCACCATGTCTTAATCTAGCAGCTTTAACCTTAATGTTATCGTACTGTAGATTAATTTATTTACACAGGGAGTTCCCGTTTGAAATAATTATTTATCAAAGTAGCAATACGTGGAAAACACATGTTCAGGGTGCCATGAATTCGCGGTGAAGCGGTCACCCCAAAAGTAAAACCACCGCACAAATCATTTCCAATTTTTCTATCCACAGCATCTTAAAACTCTGACGCCCTGTCAATTACAATGGCAAATTGATTTGCTGTGATTTCTTTGCACGCGGCAAAAGCAATACAAAACATCAGTAGAAACATAATATCTTATTATGTGGACGTTTGGGAGTCACTGATGAGAGCCTGCTGGGAGCCAAGTCTGCGTCAACGGATACAGTATGTCGATGGGGAGGGAGAAACGCGGCAGGAGGTTAATGAAAGGAGCCCTAAACTCCACAAAAGAGTGCTTTTCCGATAGATATTAATTCTAGGAAGTAAAACATGCATGCTATTTCTCATTATACGATAAAGTACCCTCTAGTAGTAGTCGTCGCGTTCATCAAGAAACACCCAGGGGGTCATTCAGTATTGTGCTAAATCCCCCACTGAGTTCTTTGATTAAATCAAGTAAGCTCAGTCTGAAGATGGTGTGATTGGTGTTTAAAATGACCTGACAAAAGTTTGGTTACAAAACCAATTTCAGGGGACATGTTGAAAACTCGTTTTGTTATGTGTAGTTTGATATTTTGTGAATGATTGGCCGTCTTGGTGTACACATAGCCCTTCATTTGTGCCGAAAATATTCACGATGAAAGAAGCCTCTCTATATATAGGAAATGCGGTAGGGTCTGCATGGGTTAGTGAGCTTTACAAACACACCTCGCGCAATTCACGTAATTCACCACAAGTGAAACTCTGCAAAAAAGGTTGCTTATTGATACATAATCTATTGGAAAATAAATGAGGGTGGACTTGGTCCGGGCAAGTAGCCCGCAATGATGATGATGATCATCATCATCATCGGTCGACGTCATCAAACATGTTCGCACATGTTTACACACGACGGGGTTATACCGCCCCTTAAGCCCCGGTCACAAAGCGCGTACGATTCCTTGCGATTCCTTCCGATGCGCAGGATAATCGCAGTGCGACGTAAGTCGGAAGAAAATCGCAAGCAATGGTTTAAGTATATAAAGCCGTGGTCACAAAGCGCGTAGCGGATCGTACGATGAGGTCATAAGAGCGTGCCTGTGTCAATCGCAGTGAATCATAGTAAATCGGGGAGCGTTGTATGGCGAAAAAAAGAGCTGAAATGGATTTTGAACATGTTCAAAATTTCGCTATCGTCGTAAGATTTTATTTGCCCCCATAGCAGAGTTCATTACGGCAATTTTTGTCTACTGATGAGGTTATACATTTATGATTTTTTAGCATGTTGTGATGGTTTCAGTTTTCCCTGATATTGTCGATATTGACGAAAAGGGGAAATATATCAATCGCAACTGCCACAGTCGCAACCAGAGAACAGCGCGTCACGCACAGGTGATGCAGACAATTGTTTGATAGCTTCATGCACGTGAGTTTATAATTAGATCAAATCTCAGCTCTCGTCGGTCTTGGGTCAGTTTACCATAATCGTAATAACCATGGAGACAACTCTAACATAAAGGCAGGCTCTATGAGTCGGAAATATATATGATATAATGCTTATCATTTGATTTTTGTATGATGGCATCTTTTTGTTGATAGCATATCATGATACGATCTTCGAAAGAGCCTGACACGTAGAGCCGGTAAGCAGGCCGAGATAACCATACCAGTACTCACGCTTGATTTGAACTTTTGCTTGTAATACTCTTGTTGTCATGGTCTTTTTTGATTTATTTTTACAGTTAAAGATATTATAGGAAGGTATTTAACAGCTATGTCCACATTTTGTTGGTTAAAGAAGCACAAAAGCGGTCAGACGGCTATACAGAAGAGACACAAGTGAAAAATCGTGCGACGCTGGAAAAATTTTGAACACCATCCGATGCGTTGCGATGGCTTGCGATGCTTACGATTTTCTTGCGATGTACTGCGCTCATCGTACGATATGCGGAATAGTCCATCGCAAGGAATCGTACGCGCTTTGTGACCGGGGCTTAACGAGGTGACATACCCTTTCGTATGGCTAATTACAAGACGGGGATGCGCCAGGTCTCCTGAGTCAATACTAATTCTACTCTAGCCTCTACCAGGCTCCGTGGATCGGTAGAATCATCATATTAGCCATGTATTATTGATTCCATTTGTCCTTATGTTTATAACTGTTTTAAGAAGCGAGAAGAAGTTGAACTTGTACATACTTGAATGTATTAGCATATGTAGAGATGATCGGATACCTTTTTTTTGTCAAAATTGTACCTTATCACTAGCGCTACGACCTGTACTTAGCTTGTTTGAGCACAAATGTACAATAAAGGTCATTCATTCATTATCCTCACCACCGTGGTGAGGAAACGTACTCTTCTGGCCGGCTAACTCCCCTAGCGTACTATAGATTCTATTTGTCCAATTTCTACAATAAGACCACCGATCCACGAAGCCTGGTTATACCCCCTTTCCACTAGGACGGCGCTCTCGCCGCGCTCTCTCTGCGACCTACAATTTGACACATCGTTCAACGAATTGTATGGAAAATAAACGAATCTTGTTACACTTTGTGTGTTTTGTTGTCTTCTCAATCACACTTTTACATTTCGTATGATATACCCAGTGTGAAAGCGAAGGTTTCACATATGTTATTTAGGTCGCAGTGAGAGCGCAGCACGATCGCCGTCCTAGTGGAAAGGGGGCCTAACGGTTAGAGTCTAATTCTACTCTGAAAATTAAAACCATTACATTGAACATAGATAGGTAAAGTACACGCACTGCAAATAACTTGACTGTGGCGAGACGCTTTCAGAAGAGAAGTTAGGTCCTGATTTGCATATTAGTATTTACTAGCCATGCCAGCATAGCGGCACGTTTAATAGAGGAAATTATAGTGTAATAGCGCCCTCTGTTGAGGAGACTCATATTGCAATGCAATATCCGCGAACTTGCGTGTATTCTCGCGAGAGTTTGTGCGAGAGTTTGAGTACACAGCAAAAATCATGCCTGTCGAAAATTTAGAAGAAGAGGGTTTGCCTAAAAACCCCAACCTTGATCTTTCTCAGTGGAAATTTTACCTTTCCCTGGAAGAACACAAGAATGACAAAGCTGTTAAGAAGCAGCTTGTGGACGCCATCATCGAAAACAGTAAGTCAGTGGGCTAAAGAACGTCGGACTACTGGTGTGGGGAGGGGGGCATCTTCTGTTTTGTTTAGTCATGTACGAAAATACGATGGATAGATTGCAGTTTATGTCTCTTTATCACAAGGTACCCCTGCGTTTGCCAGTTTGCTTGCCGTATAAGTGCTTAAGATTAACTGCGGACAGAAATAATGTTGTTAATTTGTGTACCAAGGCATTTTGACTTGTCACATGTTTGTAACAGAAAAACATAAATTAAAAGTCAAACACAATTGTTCGAGAGGGAAGACTGAGCATGTTATTTGGTATGGAAAGCATTCATTGCTTCCTATTCATCCATTATTTCTTCTTCTTCTTCTCTTGAAGTTAAAGGAATGACTCAGGAAGCCACCAAGGTCTTCCTCCCTCTAGCATGTCCAAAAATGGCTTTAGTACTCAGAACTCCCATCTTTAGTTGGGTTACAATTAATTTGCTCATTCCACGTAGATAGACCCTTGCTCCATCACGCCTCGGGTGACCCCCTTCTTGAGTAGTCTCTCCATAGACCATGTAATTCTTGGCTTTGATGAAACAACCAGAGGGGCGAGTAGAACAGAAAGAAACAATATCCCGACTTCCGACTTACCCATGTCGAACCCAGGCAGCCGGATCACAACTCCTACGTGCAAACCACAAGTGCAAAAGCTCAGAGCTGTTGGTGTGGTCAGTTTGGCAGCGCTTGAACTTCACTGTTACACTACTCCCCCTTTTCTTTTCAAGATTTGTCCTTAAATCTCCGAGTTCGATATCCTGTGTGGCACACCTCTACTCTAGCCTCTTACTCACAGGGTCGGCATTGGAACCAGTGAAACAACCAAGCAAGCAAGCAAGTAGAACAGAAAGAAACAACATCCCGACTCCCGGGATTTGAACCCGCGTCAAACCCGGGCAGCAGGATCACAAATCCAACGTGCAAACCACAAGCTCAGATCTTTTGGCGTGGTCAGTTTGGCAGGCAGCGCTTGAACTCCACAGTCCACTGTTACATTGACCTTGTAATGTAAGAAAATATTTTCCTCCTCCTCCAGACATGGCACCGTTCTACCAGGAGACGTGTGAGGAGCTGGGCTGGACGGTGGACACCGCCCTGCACAGCAGGATGAAGCAGGCCAACGAACAGGAGCTGAAGAGACTGGACGACGTGCTGGCGGATGCCGAGGCCAACCTGGGGGAGTCGGAGATCAAGGACGCCCTGTTGGCCAAGGCCGAGTACCTGTGTAAGATTGGGGACAAGGTGAGACTTATGACTGTGGCCAGGTTCTGGCCAGGACTCTCGCCAGTGCACATGGCAGAAAAATTTTAAATGATTCCATCAGGCTTTTAGCTAGCATTTTATTATAGGGAGTCCAAATTTATTGGTGAGTCGTGATAAGTTACTACTATTGTAGGGGGGCCCGGAGGCATCCACCTTCCATGGTGCAGAGGATTTGATAAGTTTAAGTTAAAATGGTGCATTCTAAGGTGTCCTGAGGGGCAAAAATACTGTAAGACGCAGTCTTCTTGTTATTTTTAGAAAAGCATGTCCAGATGAGCCCATGACCCATGCCTGCTAAAAAAAATGAGTAAAAGCCTGCATTCCATAGCCTGGATGCCTGCCTGGAAAAGATATTAGAATATCAAAATCTGAATAAATGTTGAACAATCATGGACATTTGTACACAATGGCAGAAAACATACTTCATTTTAGGATTTTGGTGTCTAAGGAATTTGGGATGCTGGAAAAAAAAAGAGCTGTCTAGAGCCCTGGTTGTGGCTCTATAGACAATTACTGTTGTTATCTTTAATAAATTACTTTATTATTTTGTAATTTTATAGGAAATTATACCAAAAGTCACTGCTGTATGAGACTGATCTTGTTTATAATTCAGGGTCTTGCGTTGCTGGGTCCTAGATGTGTTTGTACATCTGAATAGGTTGGTATGATGAAGACTTCATCAGTAACAGCAAACCTTGTAGCTGCAGTACCTCTAACAAATGCAAGGGGGCATTTTTGACCACAACTAATCTCATAAAGAGCCCATCAGTTTTGTCTTAACATGCACACTTTCCTCGAGCAGGAGAACTGCCTGACAGTATTCCGTAAGACGTTTGAGAAGACGGTCGGCATGGGGAATCGGCTGGACGTCATCTTCTACCAGATCCGCATCGGTCTGTTCTACATGGACCACGACCTCATCACTAGGAATATAGACAAGGCCAAAAGGTCAGCACTCTCCTCTTTTTGGGATTCTGTACACAAAATCTATGTTTTGTGTGTGTGTGTGTGTTATCTCCATGAAAATGGAGAAATGGAGATATTGTTTTTTTTGTGTGTGTCTGTGTGTGTGTGTCTGTGCGTGTGTGTGTGTGTCTGTGTGTGTCTGTGTTTCCGGATTTGGTCAGCATAATGTCAGCATGATGTCAACAGAAGAAGTCAAGAACCTCTTGATGAATTACATTGATATTTGGTTTGTGGCCAGGTGTTGGGAATACAAAGGTTTTGGGTCTCATGTTCTACTGGTATAACATCTGAATGCAGAAGGGTTATCAAGTGAAGTTATTCAGACATAGCAACCATAACATGAACTTCATGTATTTACGTAAAACCTTTGATAGTTTAAGAGGGATGTACGTTTGAGGGAGGTTTCTCCTTTGTTTTTACAGTGACCTCTTTTAGTCTTCAATGTGAACTCGTATCACTGTGAATATGTTCCTAATAGCATTGCTACTGCTGCAGAAATCTTTACCATAGGCTTTTGAATGCCGCCGAAAACTTATTTCCACTTGTAAATCCCAGCAAACAGAAAAGGAATTTACAGTATCTTATTTTATCCAGTCTATAATAGAGTAGATTCATCCCTCAAGCTACTGGAGCCACATAGTTCAAGTTTTGGACTTTTATTCAGCCTGTCGGCCAAACAAGTTTTGCTATGTACAGCTTCTTCAGTGGCTAGAGCTTAATTAGATTTATCAAATAAAATTATTTTCTCCAGTCTGATTGAGCAGGGTGGAGACTGGGACCGGAGAAACCGGCTGAAGGTGTACCAGGGCCTGTACTGCATGTCCATCCGAGACTTCAAGAAGGCAGCCGGACTGTTCCTGGATACGGTGTCCACCTTCACATCCTACGAGCTGATGGGGTACAAGGAGTTTGTCACCTACACAGTCATGATCAGTATGATCGCACTGGACAGGCCTCAGCTGAGAGAAAAGGTGAGAAATGGTTCTGGAAGTAATATTAAGTGGTGTTGTAGTTGTACAAGGTACAAGGAGTTTGTCACCTACACAGTCATGATCAGCATGATCGCACTGGACAGGCCTCAGCTGAGAGAGAAGGTGAGAAATGATGTCAATAGGTTCTATTGCAGTAGCTCAGAATAGAATGAAATACATCATGACTAACAGTTAGTAACAGTGTAAATCATAAACAAATAATGCTTAACAAATAATGCTTACAGTGTATGCATACATACAACTTGCAAGTCTGATAGCAGCCTACTGTATATGAAATTTAAATTATGCATTATGTTCAATGACGTCTTCTTGTTTTTTAGGTGATCAAAGGTGCGGAGATCTTAGAGGTGCTCCACGGTCTGCCACAGCTGAGAGAATACCTCTTCTCTCTGTACGACTGTCACTACGCCAGCTTCTTCAAGGCTTTAGGTAAGATACTTATACATCTTAGATGTTTGAACCTCTGTTTATTCATGAGAGCTCAAACTGGCATTTCATTGAGGTCATGAGGGAAGAGGTAAGGGTCAGACAAAATATGAGAGTTACAGTTTGCATCATTTCTAAGTCCTAATAAGTCTATACACATACATTTTACACATACATGGTACAAAATACATAATAGTGAGAATTGCTGCATGATTCAGTGCTTAGTGATAACAAATTCCACTCTACAATAGTTCTGGTGAAAAATTAATTTTTGGACACCTTTGAAATCCTAGGTTGCAAACTTTGGTACTTTGAAGGCATGACTTTTCCTTGTTCTTTTTTGGGCTGGTATTATAGACTTATCAGTGGGTATATCCACCAGTTTATTTGTCAGTTCTGTGAATTGTATGAGAGTCAGCTTTTTTCGCCCCCCTCCCTCCTCAGGCTGGGTGGAAGAGAAGATCAAGATTGACCGTTGGATGCACCTGCACTACCGGTACTACGTGCGCGAGATGCGAATCCTGGCGTACTCCCAGCTGCTGGAGTCCTACCGCAGCCTAACCCTACAGTACATGGCGACGGCGTTCGGCGTGACTGTGGACTTTGTAGACCAGTAAGTACGATCTGTGCTCTCAGTAATTTAAACCCTAAGTGTTCTGTTGTTCTCACTTTTACATACATGCATCACCGACCAGAGGTTAGGACCAGGCTAGTACATGTTTCACTCCATGGGTGCTGAAAAGATTAAAAGATTTTTAAGAAGTTTTAAAGGCTAATAATTAGTTTGTTTTTAAGGCTAATGATTAATTACACTAATGTTTGTACCTTTCCTTTCTATTTTTTTTCCATGCCATGATGTTATTTTTCTTTAGATTTCACCAATCTATATACAACAGTTGACAATCAGCTATGGTAATATCTTAGCTGCCATCATCTTTGGTTGTGCAAGAAAATCTTTACTTGTGCTGGAAAGCTTATCAGAAATCGTGTATTTGATTACGTTAAACCTCTTTTGTTTGTTCCAGGGAGCTGTCCCGATTCATAGCAGCTGGTCGCCTGCACTGCAAGATAGACAAAGTAGGGGGCATCGTTGAGACAAACAGGTACACATGTCCTCTTCTTTCAGGCACCCCATTTTCACTTCTCTTTGTATCACAACCACAGTGTAGTTTCTTGTTAGTTAATACTGCATGTCTATCATTGCTGACAAAAACAAATGTTTCCCTGCATATAGTCCATAGAAAGGAGTATTCTCAAAGCTTCTTGTGTTTAAAAAAAACATTTTATTGATAAATCAAAAGAAATAAGTTACAGACACTGAACCATCCATCTACAAAACAAATAATGGAATACAAAGAATGATACATGTACCTCAAATAATAAAAGAAATAGAACAAAGTCTTCTTCGTTATACAGCCTTCTTTAATTCCTCCGTAAATGCATTGGCGACCATCCGTCGCTTTCATCAGCACAAAATGAAACAAATGCTATTAGTATCGAATTCAAGAAGGTTGTGTAACGAAGAAGACTTTGTTCAATTGATCTACCAACCTGATGAAACTATATACGGAATTAAAGAAATAGTAATAATTCAGTCAAGAACATAATGTACCCCATGTGCCATGGTGCTCCTTGTTAGCAATGTAACATCACTAGTTCGTGTGTTCGTGTGTTTACTCTCCAAGTTTATGCAGTGGCCTCTCCACTGTAAACCCAGGAAACCGTGGGTATGTGTCTCCAGTGTATCACTACTGCACTGCAGAACTGTCTCAACCCCCAACTTGGCAAACAGGCAAACAGGAAAACCTTCTTCCCCTTCTACTGCAAAAAGAAGTCCCAAAAAAGACATTTACAATACTTCAACAAAGGTTAAGTAGAATCTATTGTGGATTGGAAAAGTAAGAACATCTATGGGTCATTTGGGAAACTACTAGCTAAGATCAAAGTATAGTAGTCCAGTAGTGTGTTCAAGAAAACAGCCCCAACGCGTCTGTTACCCAGGCAATAAGTAACAGTGAACAGAGTTAGCAAACAGACACTGATTTTTTTTCAAAAGTTTTTATTTCCTACCACTACCAGTGATAGTTCGATATTGTGTTAAAGAGATTCAAGAGATGAAGTACTAGTAGTAGGAACCAGTCCTATCCATGTGTGTTCAAGAAAACAGCCCCAACATGTCTGTTACCCAGGCAATAAGTAACAGTGATCAAGTTAGCAAACAGACACTGAATTTTTCCAAAGATTTTGATTGCCTATATATCATATTGTGTTAAAGAGATTCACACTGAAGTAGTCTAGTTACCAGTCCTATCCATGTGTGTACAAGAAAACAGCCCCAACATGTCTGTTACCCAGGCAATAAGTAACAGTGAACAGAGTTAGCAAACAAACACTGATTTTTCCAAAAGTTTTGATTTCCTACCAGTGATATTGTGTTAAAAAGATTCACACTGAAGTAGTCTAGTTACCAGTCCTATCCATGTGTGTTCAGGGATAACTGGCCCAACATGTCTGTCACCCAGGCTAACACTAGCAACAGTAACAGTCAACAGTGTAAGCAAAGAAACATTTTTGAAAAGTTTAGATTTCCTTCTGGTGATGTTGTGTGAAGGAGACTCAGCGCCTTGCAAATGGAAACCGAATGGATGGTTTATTTATAACCTGGAGACCATATTATTACTGGGCTAATTATAAGAGGCGTCTGTCGACGTGTAGCTTAAATGTGTTGTTACTTCAGGTGTGATAATGTGGATGGGATTAGGGTTAAAAGCAGGTGTTGACATTACACAATAAAGGTAATTTTGGAAAACTTCGCGAGAGCACTTATAGAGAAATGCCTTGACATGGCACAGAATACCACCACACACATTTGCATACCCTGTTCTTACACAGCATGCAACCAGCCGTGGAAAAATGGCAGGTTGAACGCTGTTATCCTTGTCAGATCTTCACTCAAAACACTGCATATCTTTGTACATTGTATCATATTGTTCGCGCTGTGGCTACCAAAAGGTATTGCACATGTTGTTTTGTATAACATCCCTACGCCCCCTTTACCTTGGATGGCAACAGTAATTGTAACGTGATATACATTTGTAAAAGTATGACTCAAAAGACAACAAAACAGACAAAATGTACAAATTTGTTCTTTATCGATGAATGTCTATGAAATTTGTCAAAGCTTGGTCACCCAACGTTTGCTCAGCAGTCGCAGCCTCTGGTGGAAGGGATATATTATTAAGGATGAAATTTGACAACAAACATGCAGTAAGTATTACACATGTATAAACCAAAAAAAAGGAGCTGAAACCTTCAACATGTGCAGTCCATGTGCTTCATTAAATGCCCATAGTCTATAGAGAACCAGCTGCTGAACATGTGCCCATTGTCCCACCAATGGCTGGGTTAGTATTGTATCACCCGGAACACTCCTCTTACCACATTTGCTTCAGACCATTAACCCCTTCTGTGATATTCCCCTTTAAACTTTTACGGCGGTTTAATCGTGCTTGCATTCATTATCATTTGGAGTGTCTGTCTCAGGTGTTTAGAGTCTCTAACATTGTGTTCTAATTGTGGCAAAATGAAAGTGAAACTTCCACGTAGTCTGACCAGACTATTCACTGTGGTGGTTTACCTGTATGTCACAAAGTCTTGGGGAGTCTGTGTTCTAGCTTTACACTCAGGAGTTTTGACTGGTTTACGCTTTGGTGTTGTTACAATATCTGCTGTGTAAAGCAGCAGCTGTCCAATGTCAGAAAAGCAATTACTATTGTACTTCCAAATAGTATAATCATTTGACAGTCATACCTTTTCAGCTAACACCATTATTTCATTTGTCCAAAGTGTCTTAGGGATAGGTACCCCCGTGGTTTTTGAAGTATCTGAGTTTATCTTTATTGTGAATTAATGAATGGGCTGAATTAAAGAAGAAACATTGTATACAATATTACGTTAGCAGCTACATTACCTACATAGTATAAATATGCTTGGGAAATCAGCATAACATTGCATGTTAGAAATGACTTTAAGTAAGAAGTGGAATATGAAAAGGTTGGAAAATGTAGAAGACAGGATATAGCACTGACTGCTAGCTTTGTGAAATGGTATATTTCAAATCACCCTCTCTTTTATCAAGCTTTGGTACATGAAACATTACAGGGTAGTAAAAGTTAAACACCATCATGAAAGAATGTTTGGACAGTTTGTTATCCTCATTGATGGTAATGCATTCTCTCATGGTCTTTATGGTAGGCCCTCAGGCATACAGTCATATCATAAGTATGTTATAACTTAAGGTGTTACTCCTTTGCAAAGTGGCTCCCTCAAGAGAACTGCCACTTAGTCCATTGCCCACCTGTAGCAGGTAAGAGATGGGTAACGGTAAGGTATCATTAGACATGGTTTTGAACAATGGCAGAGATAAGGAAATTGCTACCTTGTCTAAAGGAATTGTAGCAAGATTCGAGAAGCTTTGATTTGTGTACATTTGATGGAGGGGCGACAACAGATGGCTTAGCCGCTGTTTTCTGAGTGTTAGTAGCAAATTATAGTCAAACATGTACGAGTGGCTACATGTGGACCACCTGGCCAATGTGACCTTAGATGTTAAGAATCCCATCTATAGAAACCATCCACCCACATAGACCAGACTTTATCAATGCCTTCAGTGGTCTTCTGGGGCAAGTTTCACTGTACCTGAAACCAACAGACTTTCGTCTGATAGACTTTTGTCTGATAGATCTGTTACCCTGTGGAATCTGGACCTTCCACCTCACAGAGAGCAGTGATTCTTTGGTACATTCTGAATGGTAGTGATGATCCTCTTAGTGTACCTGGAGTCATGCTGCCTATGTTGAACTGTTGTTGTGTGGGATGTACTGCATGCCAGCTAAGGGACCATGGAAAATTATGAGGATTCAAGAAGAAGAAGAGATTAACTCTTTATACTTTTAAAATCTTACAATACCGGTAGGTGTAGTGCACACTTGATTCAGCCTTGTAATCATGCATGGTTCAACCAAAATTATTGGCAAGAAAAAGACCATGAGCAAAGTTGCACCAATGTGGTCCAAGAATGATGCTGCCAATAATAAGGAATAAGCAGTACACTCACACACTGTGTTTGGTATTGGGGTAAGTACCATAACAGTTACACACAAACAGTTCCCCCAACAAGACAGGGATCACGTAATTCCAAGATTGGTCACGATCTCCAACGTCTTAACAGCTCAAGACTAAGCAGGACCATGTAGCCAGGGGGGCCTCTGAGATTGCAGTTAGGCCACCCAGATGTCATAATTGAGCCACGTATGACTATGAGCGAAGACTCTGTCAGTTCTACCATGAGTCACTAGATAAGTCTGGCAGGGCGTGAGCTAACCTTTGTCAATAGGTTCATGTACAAATGTTATCACAACTTCAGCTTCTAGTTATAAGCAGCTTCATCGTTGTCTGGCAAATCGCAAGTATAATGACCACTTTAACATCACATGAGGAAAAAAATTCAACCTGTCCCCGTCCAGAAAATCTGACATGACATGTAACTGATGAAAATGTATTTATTTATGGCAGCTTGAACAAGAAAAATCAACAACATGGGAATAATTTTAAACTGGAGAGAGCCTTGCCCAGTGGTAACTGATTTTATGCTGTTGTAGCTTGGTATAAGAATAAGGGACTTTTTCAAATGGTTTGTTCTTGGTTTGTCTAATGTAATCTCAAGGTTCTTTCTTTTTTTTTTTTGCTGGTATTAGATACTTATCCGTTGGTACGTCCACCAGTCTGTATCTGTATCTAATAGCTGGTATAACCGCCGTTCGGCGTAACACACCAGCTTCGCACGCACGCGGCGCAGCAGCAGCTGGTTATATTACACCGAACGACTCGTTACCCCTAACTTTTGCACATCTATCTGCAAGCGTTCTTTAAAACTACCGAGAGAAGATGCCCCTACTGTACTTGGTGATAACAAGTTCCACTCTACGATAGTTCTGGGAAAGTACGAATTTTTGAACACATCAATCCTAGGTTGGTAACTCTGGTATTTGAAGGCATGACTGTTTTTTGTTCTTTCTTTTCTTCACTCCTAAGTAAGGTTGACTTAGGAGTGAAGCAGGTCCTATACTCGTGGTGTTTGTTAACAGAATACTTAGTACATGGTTTACTACTGAGACATACAGGTTTATTTCTGAAGGCACTTTATGAAGGTTGTCATTTTGTATCAATTAATCCTTCCATGTTTGATAGGTTTCTTTTCACTTCATTTCATTTAATTCTTGCTTTGATTTTCCCTCGTTTAGGAGACCATATTTGAGTATAATACAAATCAGTAGTGTTGATTAAAAACGCTATAAACAGATGTTGAAGGTAGACTGTCACTTTGAAGGGTCCTCCTTGGGAACGTGCGTACGTTCTCTCATTAACACGGCAGCTTCCCTGGGAGCTTTCTTTCATACCTTGTCAATAATACGACTTGAGTTAGGTGGAAGGTAGGACAGTGCCCTTGGTAGTCTGAAGATTACAGTTATGTAAATCCTACGGAAAACATGTACAAATTGAGTGGAGAGAAACTGCTGACTGCCTTGGTTGGTGCAAGTCTAGTTGTCTTCATCTGCAAAGGACTGAGAGGTGTGAAAAACTCCTCAATTATCATGCTATTTGATCTTCCATAGCTTCTATTGTTCATTGGCAAAGTTAATTACATAATCAGACTGAAATTATATAACACACAAAAATAAACAAAGAAGAAAAGATTTGGATTGTGTTGAAAATCTTTGCCTAGGGCAAGGAAAAATGTTGTCCTGAAAAAATTAGGGTCCATAGACATAGTTGGTAATTCTCCTATCCTTTACCTTTTTTTAGATTTCTGCCAAAATGATCCAACAAAGGCATATACACAATGTTAAACTGAAATGTTCAACTCAAATAAGATTTGTCCTTTGAGACTCTTTGCTCCACAATATTGCTGAGACCTGATCTAAGACGGTGAGCATCATTTGAAGTGTGAAAAACAGGACAATCTTAATAAAGTTTGTCTGCTAGATATCTCCTAGCGTCCAACCGAGCAGCTCTGTGATAGCATTTTCACGGTCAGACTCAAAGTGTCCTCTTCCTTTCTGACAAAAATGCAGAGCCGTAAAGAGACGAGGGATTGCTCAAAGTGTTTCTACACCTCCAGGCCAGATCGTGTTTGTGCTTCTCGAAAAGACGTTTTTAGATTCTCTGCGAGTGAGGAGGGCAATAAAACCCCGCTCCTATCCCTGCAATCAACAACAGGTATCACCGCCCTCCCATCATGGTCCATTTACTAAATAATCACCCAGCACGGCGGGCTGAGTGCGTCGCCCATCATGTAATAATCTCCCCCTTTATGTGAGCCGTGAAAATCACCATGTTGTTGCGCGGGGAGGGAAGCGTGGCCTGTTAGTGTGATTGATGTTTCGGTGGGGTCTGCTCTGTGATCATAATGATAAAGGCACAAGGTGCAGCATTGATATACATGAAGGGGCAGGTGCAGGCTGTGGGCCCGCTCCAATGTCTACTGGTGGCTCATCACCAATGGACGGTTTAGGATGCGCGGGGGCCTCGCCATGAGAGGTCAGCGATGGTTATCAGGCCTGGATCTGCCGTAATTGTCCAGCACTTATGCGTGCAAAAGTCCCCAAGGCGGCTGGGAACAGTCTGTTCCACCTGTGTTGCCCACAATGATACAGCCAATTAGTCCCTTGTAAACACGTTCTTATCTTGGGCAGAAACAATTTCCCCTGCAATCTTCTTGTTATTCTAATTCTACTCCCGCTTGTTTCACGGCTGGAGGCTGGAAGTTTTTAAGAACTTGTGAGACAACTTCCGTGGAACCCCGTCAACTTTCCATTCCAAGACACGACTCAGCGGGAGACTTAACACCTTAGGAGCCTCACACATGTCTCTTTAGGAGCCCACCTGCTTAGAAATTGTGATAATTGTGATCTTCTCAGCGACTGAAGGACAAATGACAACAAGCACATATTTTATTGCCCCTT
This sequence comes from Branchiostoma floridae, assembly GCF_000003815.2. NCBI lineage: Eukaryota > Metazoa > Chordata > Leptocardii > Amphioxiformes > Branchiostomatidae > Branchiostoma > Branchiostoma floridae. The sequence goes on along the minus strand of NC_049983.1, from coordinate 18,725,491 downwards.
AAATCACACTTTATCAGGAGACACTTTTAACGTCAACTTGCGGGCTGGTCGGATTGTTTCCCACTTAAGTTTTAGTGCCCTAATGGGAACATAAGTTTTTCTTGATGATAGGTGCTGCTTGGCGTTCGTTCAACTTTGACTGATGAGTGATTTTTCTTGTCTTTGTTTCAGGCCTGACAGCAAGAATTGGCAGTACCAGGTAGGTCTCATATATCATACATACTTGCCAGCTGACTCACTGGTGACACAAGTCTTCTCCGTTTATTTGTCTCCTGTGCCTTTCTTCTTAATGTATTAACTGCGTGAGGGTTTAAGTTCTGCACATCCCCCTTTTTTCTGTCAGAAGTCCGAATTAATTACGAAACAGTAGATACATACAGAAGGGGCACAGCAGAAAAATGTCAGCGAACAATGCGTGGCATTTGTGCAGACAAAAGCATCGGCGGGACGAACCCTCCCCGGCATGCCCCCAGAGGCTGTCAACCTGCCGTGATGTTGACTTATTTATGGCGGGGACGGCCTTTGTCAGCCCATTTATCAGTCAGGTCCTCGCTGAGTCTCTTGTCTTTTCTTTCTGGCTACAGGAGACCATCAAGAAGGGAGATCTGCTGCTGAACAGAGTCCAGAAGCTGAGTCGAGTCATCAACATCTAAGGAGCGGCGGCTACAGGGGTCAGCCAGGGGACATGACACCTCCATAACCCCACTTACCCTCCGCTGATATGCATCTCTCTAGTTGGCTGAGTTTTGCTGGAAGGGCCATGTATTTTACCTACATGTTTTCCCACACCCCACCCATGTCATGTTAATCTGCCTTGCCCCCAGGATGGGAACTGTTTTCTTCTTGCCAATTACCTGCAAGGTGGCAAACTGTTTCCTTCTGTCATTCACTAGCCTAGTATCCAGACATGTAATAGCTGACGATTCTATAGTCCTTTCTCTTGTAAGGACAAAGTCTGCAGCTGTGAAATGTCTGGATACCAGGCTAGTCATTAACTCCTATCATTCTCAACCAGATGTTCCATATTGTCCCTAGTATCCCCAGATCTCGTAACAATTAGAGTGTTTTCTTACTTGATGAGAAATGTAATGGTAAAAAATAAGCGAACAACATGGTTAGAAAATAAATATCAAGTTTTGTTGAATTGTTGAAGTCTCTTTTTTTATATGGGTAAGGATAAGAAATAAAACAGGGTGGCCTGACTTGCTAGTCAGGCCACCCTGTCAACAGTATGCAGTTTTAATATGTCTAAATCCACTTTTATCACCAGAGCTGTGAACAAAGATGTTGAAGGGTTTTTCCAGCTAAAAGAGGTATAAGAATAACTTATTTTGAATGAAAAGGCAAACCGAAAACATTTATAAATCGGTTGACCTTTCTGCATGAAAAGACACCTTTTTCCATACATGTTCCTAAAATTTGACCTGTCAAAACGATCAGATTCTGTGACTATACACAACACACCTGTTGGAGAGCATTATGGGATACAGACTACCAACAACCTACACATCTCCCATTATTCCTAGT
>NC_049983.1:18722069-18723864 GCF_000003815.2 Branchiostoma floridae | reverse complement strand
TCAGATTGTAGAGGCGTGTCTATTTTATGACTTTTCACCTCTTCACCTGGACATGAGCAGGTGAAAGCTTACAGATTGAGGTCAATTACTTACAGACCCCCTGCCTTTTCCCACAAAAGCTCTGCATGTCGTTTATCAGGCCTGTCCAGTGACAGTCGACGGTCCATTTCAAACTTTCTTTGTCCAAAGTGATTACCTTTACGACAGTTATAACTGCTCATAATTTAGTCAAGTTGCTTCATTATTTTCTGTCAGGAAAGTAGTTTCCATGCAACAATCAAATGGGGCAAAAAGCTGAGAGCTACATCTCGAGCATGTTAAATATAATTATCTAAAAAAGACTAGGGGTACCGCTTCTTCCCGGTGCGTGTTGGTCAAACCTTACCGTCTGGTCTCGGGGTTGACATCTTGAAAAGGTGATAAAGTCATCTGTTACGTCACTCCTTTCATAGATGTGGTAAATTCTATAGATAAAGAATAGTTATTAATGTAAAGCTTTCTGACGGATCAAATTTTCTGCCTTCCCTCTCTCGGCTTGAAGGGCTGTCAGAAAAGCTTGCGGGTCAGGAAACTTAAAAAATGGTCCCCTCAATTTTAGTTTGGCGTCCAAACCTATTACAATTGCCGAGTCTCGCTTCGTCCTCTCGCGCAAATCGCCCGACTCTAAGAGCCTTCTAAGGAAAGGAAGCTTTGGATGTTCTTGCCCATCAGCTATTCTTGTGCTCACGGGGCTGTACGTGTAGGAAGAAAAGCATACAGTAGTCCCTTCTTTTAACTTTTTGGGGGACTAGTTGTGTTTTGAAAAAAGAATCAAGTTGTAATTGAAGGCTGCAACAGTTCATTAAAGCATTAGCAAATTCTATTGATAAATGAAAATCATTCGATAAAAACGGCGCGGTCACTTCCTTCGTAGGGCGTCCTGTAATTTTGATTGTGTAGTCTTTTCAAACAGGCTGTGCCAGAACCGACTGCCGACTTAGGTCTTAGTCGACATTTTCGGCAACAAGACAGCTGAGTTGAACTTTGTACGACACCTGCACGACTGCCCCAGGACTGCCATCGCACGACAATTGCAGGACAAATGTGACCAAAATTTAAAAAGGACAGAAAGTTTCCAAACATTGTGCAGTGTCCATCAAATTAAAAACGCTGCTAGCTGGTACTTTCTCACGGTGTGGGGTAGGCACGGGCTGTCAGACCCGTACCTGTTCACTATTCTTCAACATTACTGTAGGAATGATGGATCTGTGCACTGGTTTGCCGGGAGAGCGGGTCTGAATGCTCATAGATCATACTCTGCACAGTACGGCATGTCGGACCTGTGTAGTCTCTACCAAAATATATCTAAGCTGGCCAGAGAGAAAATAATTTGCTGGGCCATCATAGGATTTTATTTGCCAGGGCATTTATCTTTCAAATGGGAGAATGTTACCCTTCACGAATGTTACCCTTTTCACTTTTGCCTTTGCCCTTAGGAAGGCCTGGTGGAAGCTGTGTCCCATGTGTTACAAGTGGGAAACAAACGCGAACACCTGCCCAACTCCGACCACCGTCTAAAAAGACGCCTTGGTCATGACGTCGGCATGCTGCCGCATCTGCTGCACTTTTCATCTTTCTTTCTTTCTTTTTTATTTTCATTCCTGGTCATTTATGACCCGTCGTCTCCCAAATGTGCATCTGTGGGACCCCCGACAGGGACCGGTACGGAACAACGCGGCACCTTGTGGCGCGTCGCCGGCGATGCTCTAATTCGGTGTGACAAGTCGAAAATGCCTCCGTCCTGACACTGCGTCGC
>NC_049983.1:18718759-18721969 GCF_000003815.2 Branchiostoma floridae | reverse complement strand
TGCCAAACCGCGGGTCACTTTGGGTTAGAGATAACGACAACAAGCGCGACGGGGAAAGACGAAACCGTAATTAAATCTTCATTTAGCCATTGTCCCTCGTGTTCACCTGTTCAAATAAACTCTGTCCATTTTCGCGCCTTTCACGGCACGAGCCATGTGCACGCTCGCGAGTCTCCACATAATGCCGGTATGCACGCGGCGCGGTTTGATGCGGCGTGTTTTCAGACACTTTATAAGTGGGGCACTTTAGAAGCAGGTGTTTCCCGCCAATTTTTGTCGGAGGAATCTTTCAATTAAAACCAATAGAACATAATGGCGCAATCAAATGGTTCCATTCTAGCCGTGACTTTCCAATTACATAGAAAAATGGCTTTCTGTTCTATTAAGCGTGATGACATGCGCTCCGAATATGATTTTCAAGTTACTCCTATATATGCAAAGCTTTACATATGTAGATACGTAAGGCCATGGATATAGGTACATATCAAATTTTATCCGAAAACGTATACCAGTATCAGGCAGATAAGTGACGGGTAAGGTAGACAATAAAGTTGATCACAAAATCTTTCAATCATTCGCTCTGAAACCTGTCATTAAGATTCCAAGGCTCATCCAGCATTTCGCGACGTAACGCTGAAAGACGTGTGTGTTCATTCGGACCTACACATTGGGTCACTTTTCGGACATATCCACCCGGGTGGTATGGTGCGGATGGTCAGTTTGTGTCTCGCGGAAGTGCTTGAGGGGGCAAGGACCAGAATCGTTGATATAGATCGTAAAAACTATCTTCATTGTACATATAAGCATGCAAGCACAAAGAATTGATTTGGCACAAATAATGACAGGACTCGCATCACCAATGTAAAACGTGGATTCCAGAACTACTCTAAAACACATCGGTTAAGGTTTGGCGTCTTCTCGTAGTGCTTGGTTTGGGATGGGTTTGTTTAAAACAGGACGATCAAAATGCAGAAGAAAAATAGATTCAGGCCTGATTTAAAGTTAGTGATCTCGTGAGATCATTAATCTCCAAGCAGATGTTAGGGTGGAAGACCGGCCGAGAATTCAGAGCGTCCTTCACCACAATTTGGAACATGCAACAGTTGGTTCTTTGTACTAAGTCTTTCAACTTGCCGACTGTCAAATGTTGCGGTGAAGGACTAAGCAAATCCAGCCGGGGAATTGACACCACGAACCTCTGCCTGGAGACTTCTATTTGCGCGCACTCGACATCACTTTCAGATAAGGCTATGTGACAGTTACAATCTAACCTTTTTTTGTTGTCAAGATGCCCCTGATCACTGATGGTGGTATGTCCATACATGTTGTAAGGAATGGCAACAATCAGCGATTGTCACATCTATAAAATTTGGACATATAGGAACTGTCTTCAGTTTGACTGGAGACATTTTCAGCAACTATAGAAGAGTTGTGACTCGACTTTAAGAAAAGTTCGCGAAAGGAAAATTTGGAACTTTGACTTGGGTTTTTGATCTGATGTCTATATCTGTGACCCATTGGTACTAAAAAAGCAAAGAGAGACACACCAGCAAAATGTTGAGGCACAAATTAAATGAAAAGTAAATCAACGCCTGGAAACTTCCATGCGGTCACAACTGTTTCAGTCCGCGGTGCCAGGTGTTTAAGATACAAAACTACATTTCCTTTCACTCATAATTGTACAGGGAGCCATTATAACGCGCTAGTTAAGGGTAATTTGTTGGCCATTTAGAGCCGCAGAGATATCGCCACTATACAGGACACTAAGTAATGGCAGGTAATTTGGAAAGACGCCAAAATTAATCGTGGAGAAACATGGAAAACTCCGCGCATGGCATAACCTGCGATCGTTCAACCCTAAAACCACCGCCGTTAAACAAAATGTCTGTTAGATTGATCTTTACAATGTGTGTCATTGTGGCCAATACATGTATAACTATTTTAAAGACTATAGATTTACAGAAACAATCTGGCGAGGCTTATGTTGTCACATTGTGTCAGTGTGCAGACTACATTACTTCGCACCTGTATACATATATATATATACATGCCTATCGACATGTCGTGAGACTGCGAGTTTCGCTTTGTCTGAGATAATCCGGCCCGCGGCTATCGTCCCTGCTGATGGATGCACTTGTTAAGCCGAGCCGACAGCTCGGTCCTCCGTCTCTATTGAGAACCGCTCCCGTTCAGTCAAGAACTTCCGTACCGGTGAAGGTGAGAGGTGTGCGGGTGCACATAATTAGTGGCTCACCCGCACACACAGGAGCAAACGTTTTGTTAATGATGTGACAATCACTGAGAAAGTGTTGCACCTTCAGGTAGCGCCCATTAAAGCCCCTGTCGCGCAAAGAAGGAAAAGCGACCAGCCTACGAGTTTGCGCGCTCTAAAGTTGACATTTTCGGCAGTAACACGCCTCTCTGGATCATCGCGCGATTATTTAGGGATCGGCCGATGTTCGCAGGTCACCGAGCCACAGGGTTCATTTTCATGCGAAAAATACGCCTGAGCGGGCAACCTAAGCAATATTAGAGCTTTAAAAGTGTAAATGTTCTGGATAAGACAATCATCATGATATCCACATCTCGATGTATTGCACTATATTCACACCTTTACATCATTATTCCATACTTAGAGTCAAAAACAACGCAGTAACAAGCCGCATGAGGATTCCTTAAAAATGCATCACATTTTTTAGAACTTGAATGTCGGTTTGCAATGGAATATAGTCGTTTCATCGTATTACGAAGAAAGGTGGAGAAAAAATGTGACTTTGAGAATCTACAGCCCCGAGTTAAGCACTGATATCGCTTGTGTTGCCTTCTGGCAATCCATAAATAACTGCACGACCAAATCTCATCAAGTGTGTGACAGTGACAGCTTCAACAGTCGGCCATCTTAACGACTTTAACCCTGCCCATGTGATTCATGGTTGATATCATCAAAAGCGTCCTGTCGCGGACTGTTTTGACGTTGACGGATGTTAACCGCCTGCGTTCAAAGGCCCGAACGTCTGGGAAAACCAGAAGGGCTTGCGGCGATGACATGTCATGTTTGGGTTCGCACCTGCCTGTAGGAGAAACACACCTATGACATAGTCATGTTCTGTACGTCACCTAGTGTGGTTCACCAAATATCGTTGAGAGTTTATCGTGGATTTTTCAGGTAGTCTAACACTCTATCTATCGATAACAAACGCTGTGTGGATG
>NC_049983.1:18675383-18712195 GCF_000003815.2 Branchiostoma floridae | reverse complement strand
CCTCATCCTTAAGAATTCAAAACAATTTAATCCTCTTTATCATACTAAACGGAGGCATCAGTTTTTGTTTCATATCAATAACTTTGTAATTTTTGTACGTACCAATCGAAACGAAAGGGGTATTAGGTTCAGAATAACCTGGAGAGACAGCAGTGAATTGCCCCCCCCCCTTAAAAACTCATCAAAATGGGAGAGTCCTAGAATGGATTCTCGTCTGAAAACATGTGTAATACTTAACTTAAGGATACCCTTCGTGTTGGCAATTGACATACATATTGCTTTCATTATAAAGTCTTTCACTGGATGTATGGTATTCATGCTGTGAAACTGGTAAAAGTGGACAAGGATCACTTTTTACGTAAATTTGACTGATGACCGATAATGCAATATACAGTTAAATGCCACAACAGAAGAGGGGACGCTATTTGACAGCATGTCAGCACAGACTTGGTCACTTTGTTTAAAATGCATGAATGGACAATGGCACGTCTTTTCAAACTTTGTCGCGTGTGGGGTAATGTAGCCCGGAGGCTGATCCTTTCTCTCTCATTGTGCAGTGTTTTGTCTTTTCTTGTCGTACTACATACCCCAGAAAGTGAACAACATTTACAGATCAGACGACAAGTTGTCTTCCAAAGGGAGTGGCGGTCTAAGTCTACACTATACTGCTGTAAACGTGCTAGATTTTGACAGTGTTGCATCATAACCAATATAAAGTCCAGTAAGATGAATTGTAAATATGACATAACATTGATATCCAGGTGACTTCACCGAATTATTCCAGCACACCGGCTGGCTACTCACACGGACAAACCCGCTTCTACCTCGCCCGATCAGCGATCATAAATTTCCGCACAGCTGAGGGATCAAGTACAAGCCCTACATTATTAACGCACATGTCAAGCGACAAAAACACACTATTTAGCACATGTGCATATTTTAGCACGCCTAACTTGGCAACATTAGACCTGCCACCCGCTGGGGGTTAGCTGGAGCCTTTTGTGCGAGTGGGTGGATTTGTATTGACAAGTTCAGGGGGCATATCGTTTCTCCTTTGTCCTCTTTCATGACTGAAAGGTGTTTCTATAAAAAATGTGTGCAAGATTAAAACTGATTTCACACATGGATTCGACACTGATTTTTCGGACATCACACTAGATATGAATATAGGCATATTTACATGTTGCTGTATCTTTTTATCGGAATCTTAAACACGGGATTTTAGCACCTTATTCTCAAGAAAACGTGCAAAATGTATCTTTTACATCATGACCGATGTACGTGACAAAAAGTGTACCCTCAAAAAAACATGCTTGCAAAGTTTTCAAAAGCAAATCGACTCGCGGTATTGGCGCGTGTGTCCTTCGCTTTCAGGTAGTCAGTGGTTTTTCTATTGTCTATTGTCATTACGATGACTCCAGAAGTTCAACAGGCGCCATAAATAGCCAGAGATGACAGTTGGCAGGCGTGATAATGGACTAATGTAGACAGATCGGACATAGCTGCACAGCCGGCTCACACAAGCTATCGGAATAGTCGGCATTCTCCCGTAAACGGAACAAGATTTTATCAATAAACGTTTTTCAGCGCGATTTGTTAGCTTCATTGTCACCTTTGTCGTCAAGAAGGTTTTGTACTTGACGCCTCTAAGTTTATTTCTCACTTAGTATTCCCTTGTGTTTGTTAGAACGCAACAATAAGGGGCCGATTTCCAGCTAGTTTTTGACGGTTTTCCCTGTAAAATACTTATTTCATAATCGCGCACTTTCATACCTTTCAATGCTTTTAGGGTCGCGCGTCGACGTCTGTGTCTATTTTCTGAAAGGAAGGTAATTTGTCAATTTGACTAATATTCTTGATTTCCAATCTTCCTTACCATTATAGAATAAAGGGATAACAAAGCTTGTGTACTTTAAAGCCAAACAAACCGAAATAATCCACTTAGTTACGTTCCCGTGCAGAATGCCATCATGTATTCGTGTTAACAATGTCCGCTTCTTATTCTACATCAACTGGCTTCCACGTCCTTTTGTTGTTCCAGATAAAAATGTCATTAAGGTCTGTTTTCCCCGTACAGATGTGATTAGGCCGGCGACAAGTCCCATTGTCATCTGTCTGTCTGTCCGCACAGCGGAACAAAGGCACCACCGCCATGTGATCAGACAAAAACAGCACATTTATTCTCCACAAGTTCACTTTGTAGTCTGATCCAAGCAAATAGCAGTACCAGAGCTCAAAATACTGAATGCATATGCAGTTTTATGTACCTATAGCTAATATTGAAGCTGTGCACCTAATGTTTGGCTGGGTGCACTTGGCTCTATATTTGTGTAGGGTTACGTAGGTAAAGGTACCACACTTGTGTACAGCACCATTTGAAGTGTCAGAAAAAATAATAAGACCTATGTCGTATCACTTGCTTGAAGCATTTGAAGTTAGAATTTGGGTTCATCGCACCGTCACAAATTGTGACGGATTTTGCTGACACTCATGTCCAATATCATGCTGTGCACCCAATTCTTTCCTGTTGTACATTTTACATTTAGACTTGTAGGTTCCTTAACGAATTTCAAGCCCTGGTACGAGTTGTTACTACAGTTCCCGGTTGTCTATAGGATCGCAGCTGACGGACAATATGGCTACCGTACCAAGGACGAACTGGTCATTTATAACCAGTACGCAAGGCGCTGTCAGGTTCTGTCTGGTCACATACACATGACCTTTATCACACAAAGACATAACCACGTGGCCTCAGGCGAAAAGGACATACATGACTGTCACTTTTCATACATTTCCACCAAATAAGATTTCGTGTTCGAGGAGAGCCACTTCTCGAACATAGCAGTGGAAGATGAACAACATTTCATTTGTCAATGTTCACAGTACAGTTCCGAAAGAAACAAACTTTTCCTTAAAATCCGCAAAACTTTCCCAAGCTTTTATCACCTTACCGACCAACAAAAAGCAATCTTCTTGCTTAAGTCGTCCAACCCCTTTATATATTAAAATGTTGGACAATTCATCTCCCACTGCATGCGGAAAAGAAGTCAAACCCACCAAATTGCTTAAGTAGAAATAGATTTAGTTTAGACGTTATTCCCTTTTGATTTATCTTTAAATGTCATTTTCCTTCTTTGTTAAGTATGTTTATGTATACCACTACTACTTTACTCTGTATGCAATTAGCCCTCGGGCATGAATTTGCAATAAAGATTGTTAAAAGGAAGCAGCCACAGTAGGAAAAGAATAGGGGTCCATCCCGGTATGAGTGTATCAAACCTTAAAGTCTTATATTGCGAGGATTGTACCTATTGTACAAAACCTGTGTGTTACGTATACGCCTAAATGTGCTTTTTCGGTTATGCTGAACAAACAAAAACAACAGTTAAGCCTAAATGCATATTATATACTGGCACTTTCCGGTATTAGCTACGTCACAGGCATCTCAATTTCTCAATTCTTTCATAAAAGGTCTGAAGTAACTTTATTTTGATGTGTCATTTTTTGTTTGTTTCGTATATTCGGCGACAACTGTGTCTGTTCAGTTTAGAAGTTTGAACGTACGGTTTATCGGGTCCATTTGATATTACCAAATACTCCATTATCAAACTTGTATTTTTTGTCTTAGGTTGTGGTAGAAAATCTATGGCCTAGTCCAAAACACTGATAGTTCAGGAAACGACTAGAGGACTTGAAAGAGAAATCGCTGCACTGCCAAAGGGATAATGCAATACATTTTTGCCTGGGGGGGGGGCAGTCGAGCGTATCGCTGCTACCTGTTTGTTAATAGTAACCTCCCAGTAGGCTGTACAAGGTGGGTCTTTGGGGGGATTATAATGATTTTTTCTGATGCCATATAACTTTTATTGCACTCAATTCCTTGTTTGTGAACAGCCTCAGTAGAGAACTGATACACAAATAGAAAAAACACATATCATAAGCCCCCCCCCTAAAGTCCCAGCTTCGAAACGCCTGCTAAAGAGGCTACGAGCTTGCAGTGTATATGTCAGTATAGCCCTGTTGCTGAGAGAAACAAGACAGAGAAGGAAAGGAAAGACCGTAGGTTGAGATAACACATCCCGGATGGTTGGAGAACGAAATAGTGATTAATCAGATGGAATGCATGAATGAATGAGAGAATGATGAATGAATGATGGATAAGCTAGGAGTCGCCATGTGTTCTTTTGTCCCCTCCCGAGACCGGAGGTTTTGGTTTGTCGGTCTCCTGACAAATTTATGGCCCGTCGTTAATCTTCTGCTGCGAAACAATTCCTGAGTAATCCTCGCCCATCCATCAGTGATCCATCCCAGCGCACCTTTCCTCTCTACCTGTCCGGGTGTTGTCCCGCCGTCCTGACGTTGGACGGTTGTTATACTAAGTTGCTAAGAACTGCTCTCAACGTCCAATGGTCACATCATATCACTAACAAGGTCTTGTATGCTGGCATACCAAAACTGTCCGATAAGATTCGAACTAGGAGATTAAAGTTTGCGGGACACTGCCTTAGGAGTAAGGAAATAGTTGCTGACCTGGTACTATGGACACCCAGGCATGGTAAGAGGAGGCCAGGTAGGCCGACAGCAACATACATAGACATGCTCAAAAAAGACACTGGCCTTGAGGTTGACAACCTACATCATGATCAAGTATTGATCGAGAGAGACATATGGGCTGACATCTCAACTCGAGACCGGAAGGACTCGCCTTAAGCAAGTAAGCAAGCAAGTATGCAAGTCCTGACGTGATGGCGCCCCGGTCCCGCCAGGTCAGGATGCTCATTTTTCACACCTCAGCGTGCTGACAGTCCACGTCCAGGTGGTGGGGTCGAATTACACCTTAAGTAACACAAGAAAAATGCTTCATACATTCCTAATGCAAGTCCACGCAGTAGAAATGTGACACTCCACGCCTTACTTTTGGTAGCTTGACGTTAGAATGAGCCCTCCTCAGTCACATTCCATGTCAGAGTAGAAAGTTCTTTTTCTCTTGATAACATTGGAAACTTAAGCTATCTTCCATGCCTTTAGTAAATATTGTCCTTTTCGTTAGTTTGAACTTTATTTCAGTACGCATGACACTATGAATCTTAACAATTATGTCTAAGTTTGGGTTATCTTTCTCTACTAATAGATTAAAAGAGAGAAAGATACATCGCGTTTAGCTCATTAGTATAATTTATGGTCCTTAGATGTTTGTATCCTTTATTGCAGTAATCCAGTATGTACTTAGCGTTAAGTACTTAAGGTTAAATGTACAATAAAGGCAATAACTCTTTATATGTCCGGTGGACATGGACGGATTTGAAATGGCGGACGGGGCATTGATAAATAATATTGTTGATGTGGGTTGAATTTGCATTTTCTATTCGTCCAGTGTGACTCTGAAACTTTATGTGTCCTCAGATGACCTTGTAACAGATATCTATCATTAACAGTATTGTCAAGGCTGCTTCATTCCCTTTTCTTGTCTGTTCCTCCCTATTTTCCTTCTTTCTCCTTACTGTTTCCTTGTTTATCTATTTCTATCTCTTTGTTCATTCTTCTTTCGTTTTGCATTTGTGCTCCTTGCCTCAAGACAAAGAGACACAGAAGCTAGGACAATAGCTGCGACAGGTAGCCATTGTTTCCGCCCCGCCTGTATCACCTGGAGAGTACACGACTGTGAACTTCAGCTGCGTCGCTTGTCCTGTGAACCATAAAGAGCACGACTATAAATATGTTCAAGACATTTATTGCACATATATACCCTCTGGGTTAAGTACAGGTCGCAACAAAATGATAGTAGACAAATATACATGGAGTATTCACAATGTCAAACAACACAAGGATCATGTTCTACTTAGTGAATTTGACTTCTTCATGCTTCTTTCATTCTCCTACGCAGAGGAACCACAGTCGTGTCAAAACCCCATAGGCTAATGCCGTTGGGGACCGGGCGTTAGGAGGATGGCTTCTGTGTGATACTGAAAATGTAGGAACAGACATGCTTTACAATCAAAGGTTTGTCTAAATCCATCAGGAGCATGAATTTGTCTGTATTACTTCTTCTTCTTCGTGTCATCACTACACTTTCCTGCTCTTTCTGTATTACTCAGGTGTATGAAGTACTCATCTTAAGTACATAATACAATGCTATGTGGTGAAGTGAGCGTCATTTCCAAGCAGATGTAGAATGGCCAATGGTAAGTTTTTTCCAACTCCCTTGTACGGAGCAGCGGCAGAAAGACCCCCTGCTGCGCAGAGAGGTACCGGGAGGTCGACAACGTTACAGTTTTCCTTTCTGTATCTGCTTGGAGATTGATAATAATTGTAATGGCCGTTCTTAGTTATGGGTAGACAGAGAACAGATACACTGCAACCGGCAACCAAATTAGTACACGTCTTTGTTCAGTTAGTCTCCTTGGAAGATTTTGACAAAAACGCCCCTACAGTTTCAGAGCAAGCTGCAAGAGGGCCCAAACATACACCACGTCTTCCTCACATTACAACCTGTCTGCCGCCAAAAATTCAGAAGACCATAGCACGTTCAGGTCAAAAGGTACAAAACGGTAGTTCTGCTACAGTACCAAGGTCACATACTAGGGGGCACAAAATTGACCCCGACATTCGTTTTCCTAACACCTGCATGTACCTACATGCCAAATGTCATCGTATTCCATCCAGTTGTTCTTGAGTTATGCTGACCACAAAAATCCGGAAAAACAGACAGACACATCCAGAACTATATCTCAACTTTTCATGGAGGTAATAAAAGGGAATATTTGGTCAGGAGTGCAAGTCACGCTAAGGTCAAAGAAAAGCATGTGGGGGCCAAACTCCCCTGGCTAACTACTAGTACTAGTATCATTCTGCCTTCAGCCAGCGTAGTTGGTCCGGTAAAACAGAGGCCGTTTTTAAACCACGGGCCACCTGTTGTAAGATCTGACTTTTTGGCACCATGCAGAGTTAACTAATTTCTTACCGTCCGAATGAAAAGCGTTTTAGCCTGTTTCTCAACAAGAAACACGGGAGCCCGGCATGGTGCCTCCGATCCAGACATCTGATAATACACAAGAGAAGCCATCTTGTCCAATTAATAGTGTTTGCAGACACTGTCTGTGTGTGCGTATGCGTCTGTGTGTGTGTGTGTGTGTGTGTGCCAGCGAACGTGTGTATGTGCTCGTGTATGTGTGTGTGTGTGTGTGTGTGTGTGTGTGAGCGCACGTGTGTGTGCGCACGTGTGTGTGTGTGTGTGTGTGTGTGTGTGTGTGTGTGTGTGTGTGCGCGAGCGCACGTGTGTGTGCGCACGTGTGTGTGTGTGTGTGTGTGTGCGCGTGCGTGTTTGTGTGTCTCCGTGGTCTTTCTATAAGCTTTTCTTCTGTCAACACCAAATGTAACTTAAGGGAGAGAAAAAGAACAATTAAGAAGACGAAGAAGAAGAGGAAAATAAATATTAACCATTAGTTCGACCCGTCGGTACATCTAAACAAAGTGAGGATAAAAATGGGACATTTACACAAAGTGTTCAGGGAAGGGTAAAATTTTCTAAGAGGTTGTTTACAATTAAAAACCCACTTTGTAACGTTTAGTGTCTGGTCAATTCAGAGGGATATGTCTTCGCCGCACTTCAGTAAACAGGCTAACGATTCTGTAGGTTTTTCAATATGTAAAGATTATGTAGACTCGGCCCCGCAGGCGTGTGAGGCACCGACACTTGTCCATCGCCCCACAAGGATCATGTGTAAGACAATGGACGCGGCAGGTGAGGGGAAAACGAAACACCTTTCCTCTGATGCCACAGATAAGGCACAGACACCTGAGACCTGTTGGAACTAATGAAGTGCTAAGTACCAATTACGAAGTTTTCAAACGAGCCATATGGACACGCACGGGGATTGCCCCCACAGTGTTGATATCTCCATTATGTCTTCGTTTTTGCTTTGCATTTGATAGAGATATTTCTCCTGGTACGCTTTACGAACAGTGGACAAGCAGAGAAAGGAAAATTGTACCAACAACGCCGACATTTATCATAGTACTGTAAATGCCTCAAATACACTGTAGTTGAATTGTCTTACGCAGAAAACGAACATAATATGACCTACAGTGCGAAGGATTTCCACAGGAAGGGGGCACAGACGCATCCATTGGGTTACAAGCGGTCAAAACGTTGTAGGTGGCGCCCATTTTCACTACCGACCTCCATCCTTGATATCCCAGGAGTTACCTCACTTTTAACTCGCAATTTGTCCATTGTCTGCCCTTATATGCACATTTCCCCCCTAGCTGATGGCTTAGTAATTTTCTATAGGAAGTCTGAAGCCGGTGATACCCACAAACTAAAGCCTAGTGTAGCCCGGACCGGCTAAAGTTTGACCTCCGTGCTCCAGATCTACAGATGAGACGGTCTAACTGTCTGTTAAAGATGGGGGATACTCCTAGATTAAGCGGACTTGCCCTTATAAAACAACACTTACCCGCCCAACACACGTTAACTACCTGCCCCCCTGACATCACCGTGTGCGGCCACCTGACAGAACAATGCCGACATCGTGACTCCAACACCGGCGCATCCTCCCCCCACCCCCCAGGCACGGGATCAAGACGACCCGAGGATTTCTGACTTCCTTTAGCGCTATTTTCGCTTTTGTTCGCGTACTCCTGGCGTCGCTTCACCGGGTCAAGTTGCTCGCCGTTGGAAACAATAGATGAATAGATTCTATAAAACACCCGGCGTAATGCTCGGTGTTAGTGTGAGCTCGGATTACGCCGACCTCCCCGCCCTGTACCACTTATATCGCGGGGTGGTGTAATACTGGCTAAGGAGGGAGTCCTCCCAGGACAGGTGTGTGGTGTTTGTCATGTCTGAGATAACGTCTGGTTAAGATGAGGAAGTCAGCCGGCTTTATAACACCTGCGGTGGGCGGACAGCAAGGAAACAGCATGGCGCACACAACCTAGTCTCCGGGCAGACGTGTCAGCTGGGTAAAAAAAGACAAGTATTTGGCCAAATATTGACAACTAAGTTACCATGGGTTTTCAGTCAGTGTTTTGCGGCCGGTCAGTTCACTCTTACTAGACTTTTATTCCTAACTTGGTCAAACTCCCCCATTACTATACGACCAGGCGGGAGTCTGGTAGAGACTATGCTGTGACAACCAGGGTCTCATGATTCCATGGGTAAACACGAAGCACGGGTTTGAGTCCAATGGGATCATGCTCAGATTGCTCTTTAATTCGTTAGTTGTTGTTGTTGTTTACATCCGTACGCTTAATACCCCTGTCACACTATCCACGACCTTCGAGCGTATCCATGGAAGATCTGCCATATTTAAGATCGACAGAGGGTTGCGCACATTTCACCTGAAAACCGTCCCTGTCACATATAAGCCATGCTTTGTACCTTGTACAATTGTTGTGCAATACAGTTATTATTATAAGCGAGGCTCGGGCGATTACCGCAGAATCGTCGTCCGATCGATTTTCGCTAAATCTGACAGGGATATAAGGTAACTTGATATGAAAATCCGTCTATTTCTGGTATATAAAATCCTGACCCCTCGCCCTGTACTGCTAAAATTGTCATTTGGTTGCTTCTCACACTTTACAGTATGATTGGCAAAAAAAAAAAAGATACACATCGAAATTGCTTCTGGGCAGAATAATTCATTCTATGATGAAGACAACCTTAAATCAAATGAAGTCAATGTTCTGTCCATGTCCGGAAATGTTCAGAAACGTTTGCTTGACTAATATTTATTACAGTGATTTTCCTTACACTAACACCGTACGCCATATCCTTAAGTCCCATTGAGTAAAATGAATCAGTTCTGATACATATTTGGTTACTCTTTTTAATGAATCCAAGAGCACTTGCAATGGTCTTTTGGCTTGAAAGAGCAACTATTTCGTACAAGTGCCGAAAACCCCAAGACGGATTTATAAAACTCATAAACAAGTATAAAGTCTGTCCTGCCATTACCACCCCAATTCTGTCAAGATATCACAAAATATTCCACAGGAAAGGCGTCTCAAAGTCGTTTGATAGTGTTTATTCATTGCTCTTCCATTCTGGGTCTAGCAGCAAGCGTTAACTGTGGCGTGACCCCCATATCACCACTCTCCAAGCAGATCTTAGGCTCCGGCTGTTGTTTTTCTTAACGTTTTTTTAGTCGTTTTTATCGGGCTTTCTATTTTGTATTGTATCTTGCTGTGTTTTGATAATACAAGATACAATACAAAATAGAAAGCCCGACAAAACGACTAAAAAAACGTTTAAAAAACAGCCGAAGCATAACCTCTGCTTGGAGAGTACCATGGAACTGCATGGCGTTGAGCCTGGGAAGACATCCAAAGATAGCCTTGAGGGAGGATCCATACTGCATAAGACAAGATTGATGAGGGGTTCGACCTTGGCGTTTTTCTGCTTTCTTTATCACTTTATTTTCTTTCTCCGGAAGGGTGATTCCCGTTTCGCTAACCAAGTGTCTGACTTGAGGCGACATTTTCAAACAAAAGTTGAAAACGAGTGACTCCGTAAGGAAATACAAACGCCACGCCCACGTGTAAAATGTTCAAATGCTCCAAAATAAAGTTCTACAAAACTTTGGAATGATAAGCCTTTACGGATTGTTACAAAAACAATCATGTACTCCATCATGTTGTACAAAAACAGTATGGTTGCACAAAAACAGTATGTTTTTCTAAACCCAAACGCAGTCATTGGAACGACACTCTACTACTGATATACTAACCAACTACGTGTTACCAAAATATAGACAAGATTCTTCGTTCCGAACAATTTATTTGCATCGCCTCTATGGTACCATGTGCCCGGCGCGTATAAAGAGATTCCCCAGAAATAACATGTCAGTTCACAGTAGAACTGCTGTTGACGTAGATCCGTAAGCATCACATGGTCAACGGCAAAATCACAAAATGGTGAAAAATGACTGGTATCTGTTATATAAACGTGTGGAAATAAAACGTTATTGTGTTGAAGTATGAAGTTGAAGCCTTGTATGGAACAAGGAATCTATTTATTTAGTGGGATGAATAGTCATTATGGTCCAAAAGTCAGTTCAATTATTGCATTTACGTTTATAAAAACACGTCACTTTTGTATTCGGATGTTGGTGTTTCTAGCGCTATTGTATAGGATTGTACATGCTGGACATAGCTGTCGGGACTTTCAGTTTGTATTTGGGCACGGCGTATGTTGTTTGCTACTTTTGGAAAAGTCATTTCAATACAGGTACCTTATTAGCGTAACAGGAATCCTCTATCGGGGAAGGAAATGAAAATAAACTAAAAAGAAATGATATTTGTCGTTTATTTTAGGTGGGACATGCTCTACACCATTACCATGGACAAAACGCTCTAACTAACGTTAGCAGCGTCTGTCCTATTCCAGTATGCCGGTGTAATTGCCATAGAACTCAATGAAAACATGTTTGCACAAGTATTTCTGATACCTAAAATGCATGAATAGTGGGCAGTAAAAAGCTTCAAAGATATGCAGAATTTGATGCAACAAGTCATCAAAAACAGAACATTAGAAATGCTTTCTTGCTTTTCTGGAGGCAGTGAATCTTACAGTTACAGAGTTTGAGATTATCTACACCAAGACTCAAAACCCGACTGTAGACATTATCCTGGTTGTGTTTTAAACTCTTCTTTCGTTTCGGCGAAGATAGAACAATAGATATGCCAAACATGTCCGAAACAGTGTTAGTGAGGGGCTGTCAAGCCCAAACAAAATTTGAAATTCGCATTTTCCTAGAACCGTCGCCTCGTAGAATAGAACTCGTGACATGGAATTGACGCATCCTTTCTAGATAGCTATGCACAGCGCTTGAAGTCAGATGCACTCTCCAAGTAGAGGTTAGGCTTCGTTAAGGTTTTTTAGTCGTTTTTATCGGGCTTTCTATTTTGTATTTTATCTTGCTATGTCCGGTAAGCTTTTGACAATACAAGATACAATACAAAATAGAAAGCCCGACAGCCGGAGCCTAACATCTCGTCGGAGGTTATGTGTGGCAGGTCGTCCAGTATAACATAATCAGCTGCCGCCGCACCGCGTTCCGCTGCACTGATACAGATATACAGATAGGGATTTTGATTTAAAACGATAGATACTACATAGTGTAACGTGTGCGTGCAGATGTTTTGGCGGCAACCTCCCCCTCAGGTCACGCTGTTACTGTTCCGCCGGAGTTGAAAGACTAAACCGACACACACACACACATAGCCTGGGGTGGGCAGACAGTCTCGTCGCACAACCACAGACATGATATATGACCTCAAGATTTACGACATCGCTTAGCCTCGCATTGTTCCCGACGTTGTTGTGCTGTCCGCAACAAATCGCGCCAGAGAGACAGATGTGTTGAGACGTTTGATAAGAATCTGGGCACATTCAGAGTCAGATATGCACAAGCAGCTGGTTAATATACATGGATGGGGCGATGAAATAGTACAGAATCATTAACAGTAGCAGTTTATTAACATGACACAAAGAGTTATTGCCTTTTGTGGCGCAGGGGGACAAAAGGGGGCTTTTAATGATCTGTTCCACCCACCCTACGGACATGACGGATGGCTGGTTGGCTAGGCTAGCGGACATTTAAGGTCATGGGCGCGGTTCCTCGCCTTCCTGACTGGACTGTCACTGTAGCCTCCGATACAGTCTTCGAACGGGGGTTGGTTTTTATTTTATTTTAAGGGGGGGGGGGGACTTGGTTTGCGATTTTCGAAGTTGGCTAGGTTCTCTTGTGCCGGGAAAGGGATTTTGCAGAGGAAGGCAGTTTCCTGTGGAAGGAAGTTTGTCGTGGAAGGGGGAGTTTCTCGTCCCGTTTCGAAAGTAGCAAACGTTGAAAATCGGGAACCACCCAGGACTTTCCTCACAATAAATGCGCACATGAATTTTGTTGAGGGGGGGGGGGAGGGGTAAAAGTCGGTAGAATTCACTCTCCCGATAAAAGCGTCTTAAAAAACGTCAAAATAGAGCCTAACCTCTGTTTGGAGAGAAGGTGGAATTAGAGTAATTGGTTTCACCCTCCGATACCGAACTCAAGACACAGTGGGTTAACACCCCACCGATCCCGCCGCCTTAAGGTTACTAGGATGAACTTTACATTGCCTTTAACACTTAAGATGGACTATTACAAACACATTAATCATAATCATAAATGTAAAAAAAAGACGATCAAACAAAGAGGCATGAGTAGAAGTCGTCCACGACTGTTGTGAACTTCTATTTCCAGTTTGAGAAGATAATACGAGTAACCCAAGTTACTCTCCAAGCAGAGGTTAGGCTCCGACTGTTTTTTTAACGTTTTTTAGTCATTTTTATTGGGCTTTCCATTTTGTATTGTATCTTGCTGTTTTAGGTTTTGACAATACAAGATAAAATACAAAATAGAAAGCCCAATAAAAACGACTAAAATTGTTTTAAAAAAGCCGGAGCCTAACCTCTGCTTGGAGAGTAACCCAAGTATCCGCAGCTGTATCTCCGTGTCGTGAAACGGACGTGCGACAATTAGTTGTTTGTTTACGTACGGAATGTCCAAAACACATCGGCAGCTGGCTGGCGCTAACGGTGAACAATAACAAACAACAGCCAGGCATATGTAGTGTTTATATAATTACATATTAATGACATTAAAATGATTCACGGTTGCAATCCCTTGCCACTGAGTAGATTTCAAGATTGAAGCTATTTTGCGAGGGCACTTGAAACAGTCACACCTGACCTCAATGGCACTTGCACTGAATCTATAATCGTTGTCATTGATGATATTCGTTGTAAACATAACCATTTCACCCGATGAAGTTAGTTTCTTGGGTCCATTTGTTTAAAAATGTTATAATTCAATTGATTCATAAAGTTTGAGTTTGATGCTCAATTAAATTGTAAAATCTCATGTACTTGTGCCCAGTAGCATGTTGTTTTAGTGCTGAACTTTATGTTGTATCGACTCAGAACAAACTTGCCCATCATTGCACACGCAGTCTTCCAGCAGCACTGGCGATTGTTATTATTTTGGAGGAGCGCTGATTCGCACGAACTGGAGGCAGAAAACGCAAACACGATCTATTCAGCAGCAGCATAAGTACCTGGCTATGTTGAGAAATCAGCGCTCCCAAAATATCAACGCCAGCGCTCCTTAGAGAAACCTGCGAATGAGGCTACGAATCACCACATGAACTCCGCACCAGGCTTTTTTGAAACGATAGACAAAGCTATATGTGCCTATATCATCTAAATATTAGCCCTACTGTCATTGAAACAAGTGGTAGGACGATACATGTAATGGTATTTTCCCTTTCCCCCTATGATTATCTTGGCTACGAATAAGGCTCAATAATTAAGTTGCTGCCGGTACTTTTAGTACATCATAATTACATCGATGTGTACTCAGTATAGATCCTCCCGCATATATTCACTTTTATAACGTTATAGCTGAAAGCTCATCTATTGTACATAAAAGCTAGCTGATATTTACCGAAAATCACTCATGCTGCCTGAAAATTAGTGTAATTCATTGTAACATTTGCCAAGAAGTAAATGAATTTACATATTACAAAACTCGTAAGTTAGCTTTTGAAAACAGCCTACAACGGTATGGTGTACTTCAGGGCGAAAACTAGCAATAGAGACGCCATGTCTGGATCAGTGTGGTGCCCTAGCCTCCGTTACGGTCTTCGAACGGGGCTGGTTTTTATTGGGGGGGGGCGTTTTCCCCTATTTTCCGATTTCCAAGGTGGGCACAGCCCCCCCCCCCCATGAAGGAAAGGTAGGGCCCTCTGAAAAGCGCGCGGATGACAACATGTCACCTCGAGGCACCTCCAAACGATGAACAGGGACTTGCTTTGTTGTTTGTAGCTCGAGGTCGACATTGAATTTTCTGCTCTACCGATATGAGGGATCCTCATATCTCGATCCTAAAGTCGTGTCTACAGCTATTATTTACTTTGGACGTTTCTGATGCCAAAATGTCAACTAACCCTACGCTAATCAATGAGCAAGCTTTATCATCGTTAAATTAAATGCTTATATTCTAGGCTAGTCCCCAGGGAAATAAACGTACTTACGTATTCACAAAGGGATCTTAAATTCCAAGAAATGGTCGGCGCATCCAAGACAATTTTTCACTGAGTAAACTTCATTTTATCCCTTTATTGGTCTGAATTTTTATGCAAAGATTTGCTTTTATTATGCTTCAGTTCTGTTTCTCATCTATCATATTGTCTATTAATTCTGTATTCATTTATCAAAATTCCTTTCAACAGAAATAAAGATCAACGGCTCCTCATGTACACATTAAAACATTTAAGAATTGGGTTCACCGATGGGGAAATGACATTATCGCGTACCTGAATGAGACGATATCAAATCATGTTCTAGATGAAAGCACTGTCTGGCACGTTTGACACTTCAAAGACAGGCACACACACACAAATGTGTATCTATAACACGCTACGTTTTTGTACACGCCGTGGGAAGGGGACACATGCCTTTGCACCAGCCACCACACATGGACTGCAGGGTAGTCTCCACTGGGTAGCCTCCATGGTTTTATCCGTCAAACAAAAAATCTTACAAAATAGAAACACCGATGAAAACGGATAAAATACGTCATAAATCAATCGGAGCGTAAACCCTGCTCGCAGAGTACTAATTGAAGTCATGAAAAGATGATAATGCTTTTCTTTTCGTATTTACATGGTTAGCATATCTAAAAGTCAATCCTTCATGCAGGGGTGAGGCTTCTTGGACAATCCAACAGGTTGTTGTTATTCATGCCGTCTCAGTTCGAATAACAAGAAACTACCTTGCCAATCCTTATGTCTTGGTGAGTAGATTTATTTGTTAAGGGATTCTCATAATCAGTAGCCTGATTAAATCTCGCTTACAGCAGCCCGCCCGGCCGGCTGGGAGGGGCCAGTTACAGCCCCGGACAGCAGAGTTTGTGTTACACACACCGACTACATAATCAGTTGTCGAAGTAATGTGATAGAATCTTGAGCCTCTTTGTGTCCGCGAAATTACGCGCTAGCCTCAGTGGTCCCAATCATGATTTAATACAATGTAGTAATCATAAGAATCGTATCTTTACTTCCTCGTACTGTTTAATACATGACTCCATTGTTTCTTATCAGAAGAACGCCTTAAAAAACAAAAGCGTCCATGTCACCTGAAAAGACCGATAGAGTTCTCCCCCCGGTAGCTGCGGCTGATAGCGCAGATTGGTGACAGTGTTGTATAATGACGTATGTAGCTTGTCTGCCTGAGTAGATAGATAGAGATGGTTATCAGGTGGTGATCTGTCTCCTGGGGCGTCTTGGACATGTCTTCTGGCACGTGCCACAAACGTACGCAAACAATATGGCGTGGTGCAAAAAATGGCCTGACGGAAAAGACAATTGATAACGCGTTCATAAATCTTCATTCTTCCACTGTCATCCAAGCGCATACAAATGCAGCGTCAATACCGATATTCCTTTCAAATAGCTGAAAGATAAGATGTCGGTAGAGATCCATAATATACAGGCATTGACCCAAGATTGTAGTAGTGAGCAAACAGAAAGAAATGCTGGAATAGTGCCCACTACATTTGCCAAGTCATTTCCGCATCCGACGCTTGTCATGGAAATAGAAGATCATTGTTCTTGGCATACCAAGTTTATACTAATGGCTAAGAGTCGGAAGGTCAGGCGAATATATCTCTTTCTGGTGGGCTGTGGGTTATCTCCAAGCAGATCGTATGGTGGTATGATATAGTATCATAAGCTGGCAAAGGAGCGTGCGGTGGCAAATCAACACTCCTTTGCCAGCTATTGATACTATCTTATGCCACCTTAGGATCTGCTTGGAGAGAAGGTGACTTGCATGCAAACCTACTAAAGTTCCTCGTTACAGATAGATCCCTTGGGGGCGGTTATATAATGTTAACGATGGCCACGCCCTGCCCTGACACACGCCGACATTTTAACAGCCCCAATCTGTCTTCATGGTTTCAGTCGTGGCGGTTTTATGGAGTCACACTCGGTCCATAAAACTTTCAGACTCGATAAGAAGACAGCACCAGAGTATCGTAAAGTAATCAGTTATCAATTAGTGAGGATTGTCGTTTATCTGTGCCACCACGCCTTTTCTAATGAAACCTTCACATTCGTCGTAGGCCGTCGATCAATTTAGTTTGATGTCGTGGACATTTTCAAGCACTGGGAAATCCAACCGCCGACAAGATCAAGGCAGCCTTTTTCGTAAGGAAGACAGGCGACTTTTGCGATACATGCACGACTCAAGAATATATCTCAAGAGTTACCGCAGTTCACGACCGTACAGCAGATAGAGGGCATGCTTAATTTGTGTTTCATTTCATTTTCCTTCTGGTCTATAGATATTTTAGGCTCATACGCAGACCTTCTAAACAAGGTGGCACATGTAGTTAATTTTTCTGTGAGAGCGCTGATTTGCGAGGCAGGCGTCTCTCCCTGCATTACAGAGAACCTGGCACATACTGAAAATTAAAAAAAATCAATAAGCCTCCTCCCCCCCCCCCCCCCCCCAAATAACGCTGGCTCACCTAGAGGGCATGTGAATGAGAGTATTTAGCGCTAGCCTTGCTCTTTCATCCATGCATTTTATTCTTCCCGCCGTCTATATGTAGCGTAACGTGTGTTACGTGCTGATCACATCCCTCTTCTTCTCACCGTTACCGGACAGAACAGCGGTCCTGTATGGGGTAATAAAAACCCCACAGGTGTTTAGGTTTCCCATCAACCCCATGGAGATCCAATATCCCGTCCCCTACTGCTGTTGAGGTTATTATTGACAGGTTGTTCTGTGCCCGTCACTCTCAGGGCTGAGACAGAACCAGCGGGAACGCCAGCAGACAAAACCGCCTCCCCGACGCTCCGGAACGGTGTGGAGTAGCCGGGGATGAAATAATTGTTCTCGTCGTCTTTTTCTTGGAATGAGAGTCGCAGGCTAATTTCTAAGAAAAAAAACACGTCCTTCAAGTAGGATCTCTCTCCCGACCACTTCCCAACGAAGGTCGGCGCTGCTGCGTCGGCGCTAGGTTGGAACAAGGTTAACCTTTTTTAACCTCCTTGTTTGGGGGCAGTCTGGAATCCATTCTATTCTAGCTCCAATTCGCCACTCTGATCGCATCTAAGCTGACTATAGCTTTCCCAATTTTGATTTTTTTGTTAAATTATTGTCGGCTGATGGAGGTGACTTTTAAAGACGTTGGGCAGTCTCGCCAACTAAAAGCTTGCTAGCAAATAACTGGCTATTGGCTATCATTTAGCATCAAAGCTGCCATGGACGCTCTCTCACCAGCGAAATGTTGGCTCCATGACCCTTTTCTACCGATCTCACGCTACTTGTCCATTCATTGAAAGCTTTTCTGCGCAACACTGAGTTTTCCTCAAATTCACATCGCTTTACTGTTCAAATACCGACCTCAAAGTCCTTCTACAGCAACAGTTTATTTCCCCGGACGGCAAACTATGGAAGATCATGGAACTCTCTCGAAGCCTGACACTGTTTCCCGGGCCCCCTGCACTCTTTTTAGCCTTTTACAATCTTTAACAAAGTTCAGATGAGTTGTAGAACACATGTGAGACGAGAGATCGAAGATTTCATACCTCCGTAAAATGTGTAGAGTTTTATAAATTTATGTCTTATTGATAAATTGTGAGCTTCTCGCTATTTCTGTGTATGCGTTTTCCTACCAGCCAGCCGAACCAACTTTGGACCCGGGCGAAGCTAAGTTACCTTTCAATCCTTAGAGTCTCTCGTTACACCATTTCCCGCCTCACATCCTGTCACTCTACGATGTTCAAATGCAAATGTTACTGCGAACACCTACCAAGACAAACAAACAGACAGACCGAAAACAATACCTACATTTTCATGTGCGTAGATGCCATAATAAAATGCCTCTACGTACCACAAGCGTTAGTACAGGTAAATTTAGACCAGTGTATATGTCACATCAACAACAAGGACGAGGCAAGACAGGCGCCATTGTCGTACTAAACTGTCACGTCCTGTGATTCCTTCCTCCGCCACACCTTTCAATGAAAAACGACCATCGCCAACAATCTCGTCCATTTTCCCATAGCTCCCACATTAATCCCTCCCTCCCCCTAATCCAACGCTGATCTGTCCACCTTGTAACAGTAATACTGCAGGGCTTAACTCAACAGACGCTTTTGTTAGCTTGTTAACAGTGCGCGGACCGGTTTGGGAAAATCTCATAAGTAGTCCGTAAGCCCTTAAATTTGTGCTGGGAGTTGTATCTATGTGGTTATCCACTTATGTGTCATTTCAGCCCGTGCGGTTCTGTCACACAAGCACAAAACCGTCGCACAAGCACGGCATCAATAATACATGGCAAACAGGAAGGACCATTCAACGTCGCAACCCAATGATGGCTGGGGAAAATCAGTGTCAATTTGTGGCTACAGGGTTTTTTGTCTATGGCGGACAATACGGAGCATTCCCTGGTTGTGTGTCCTGTCGCCACGCTAAGCTGATAATGACCCTGGTGTTGTCTGACTGTTGACCTGTGATTGTGAGAAGGAGATGATATTATCGATCTGCACAATCTGATCATCGTGTTCCGGTTCGGCAAGCGGGGCTTACCCCGGGCGATGTGGACCTGAGACGTCGGGACCGGGTGGCTTTGGCCCCGGCGGCGATCCCCGAGGGCTCGCTGAGCGACCGAAAAAATTCAAAAGATGGAAGTCATACATGTACTTAAACAAAGGATGTTTTAAGTGTGTGTTTTGTTGTCTTTGCATGGAATCATACTTTCACACCTTGAATCATATTCCAATTATACAATTGAGGATAATGCAGATCCAATTTTGAGCGCTGATTGGTCACTAAGGGGTCGCTGTCTAGTGGTGAGGGGGCCTACTGACTGGCAGGTATGTTTTAATTCTTTTGCAAAACTGCAGTAGGGGAAAACACAATGAACTTACTTGTGCGACACATTTGAGTGTGTACGTTATGTAAACAGCACAGAATTCTATCAACAAAGCAAGACTCACTTTGAACCAGAGAAAGGAATCAGGATAGAAATTAGATACAAACCAGACACAATCAGCAGCCCAAAATTAAGCAAAAAAGTTTTCGAAAGTTTGATCCATGCAACCTGACACAATATGTACACATATGAACTATTTTGTCGAAAATATAGACACTAATGTTTCTGACAAATGAAGACCCCACCCCCTATACTTTTCTTGTGTCTGGTATGTATTTAATGTCGTTCCGTGTATTGTGACCCAGACATGCCGTGTACTTACCCATTGTTGTGCAGTGTAGTTGACTCGCAGTATAAATCTACTAATGACATGTTACCTGTATCGGATGTATGATTGGTACATCCCATTGGCACACCTGTATGATTGTGTAATGTGTAGATAGGATCTGGAACTTCGGGATAACACAGAGGTCGAAAAAATACGTTTGTGTCTCCCTGCAATTATTTGTCTTCTGTCATTTTCCATTTTTCTTTCAGCGTTCCTGTCAATATCTGGCCTGAGTACCATCCTCCGAAGTGACCGAACCATGGTGTGGTTAGCAAGCAAAAGTATTGAGCCAGCGGTCACTTCGGAGGATGGCACTCAGGCTATTCAAAATCCTTGGCATGCTGCTTGTATAAGTCCATAGCCACGTTCGATCTCGTCCTGTCTTGGTTCGCCCCGAGAACCAGTCATCGCGCTTTAGGACACATTCGCAATACGGGATCGTTAGCTTGGGATAGTCGTTCAGGTGTCCTGAAAAATTCAGCCGCCTTGTTACAAAAAGGCTGTTTTATGCACCTCGGTCACATTTTCAAACTGCGGCCCGGCGGATGTTTGCGGAAATGAAAAAAAATATAAAAGTGCTTATCAAGGAAAATACACAATCCTTATGTCCTACGTGCTTTATTTTCTTTTGTATTATACTTTTCGTTCCTAAAAGATACCCTAGCCCCTGTGTTGTCCCGGGGTTGGAAATGTGACCAAATCATCAGCCTGATCCCTTGTCGGTGGTTGGTTCAGTCGCGGCATACTTCAACATTCCACATGAAGAAAATCGTAGAATGACTTACGACGAACCCTTATCCATAGATATGCGATGATTAGAAATGTCCCCCTCCCCACTCGGTATACCGCACTGGGTACATACGAGTACGACTGTCAAACTATGCATTTGTGATGCTCTAAATGATGTTATGATAACAATATACCCAATGTGTTTGAAATGATCATACGGCAAGGGACCGACCAGCAACGACTGTAGGAGTTAAAAAGATTAAAATAACTGTGGGTAATGAAAGAAAAAAGATATACACAAGGAACGGACTGGACGAAAAGCAAAATTACAGAAGAAGAAATCTCACACACACCAAACCACCCTCCCACCGAGCTTACTGATCCGTCCCCTAATCCAATCACAATTAAGGAGACAGATTATCCTTGATTCACTAATCTACTGACAGCTTCTTTAGCCGGTGTGTTACGCCGAAGGGCGGTTATACCTGATATATAGATACAGATTCTTACTTCAAAGTAACATCAAATGCATTTACTATGCCACTACACAACGATAAAGCAACAGCTATAGTTGTAGGTGGCAAATAATAATCCACACAGAGTAACGCGAAAATTATTTAAAAAATTGAAACACCTTCTAAATACCACTTGTGTTCCTTTGGCTTCCTTCGATTCAAAACTTCAGAGTGTTTATTACCCAGTCCAGTATTTTCGTTGATAAAACGCAGACGTACAAGCGACGCTAACAAGAATGTTCAGTCAATAAAAACTACATTTGTCTTGGGACTTCATCAGAACTGACTGAGCACTTTATTTAATTGAAACACGCACATGTGTGTTCACCGATACATTTAATTGCTCCGCCCCACCCTCAAGTGCACAAGCTACCTACACATCGACCTTTCTACAGTCTATACCAGACTTTAGGTCTGTTATAAACCCATGTCGCTGGTTTTAAGATTGCCTCAACCACCTGTCGCTTGTGATACGGGACATCTCAACCAAACCCCGCCTGCAGATTGACACATCGTGCGAGATAGCTACAATAGAAGTAGAGTTTTACAGATTAGTTTGCAATTTCCCAACCATGGTCTAACTAAGAAGTTTTCATTAAGTTTACTGTGAATTGTGTGCCGACGAATATTCCTCCATCGAGTGGGGGACTTAGGCTTACAGAAGCATCTTGATAACTAGTCTGTGTTCATGTAAGTTTATTTTGTCCATACATATGTTCTTGTGGATATACATGTTTAGTGGTTTCGTTAATATAAATTTGCGATCTTGAGTGCGTCGTCCGTATTTAAATGTATTTCATTTCAATAGAAAAACTGGTTCGGAGAAGGTTCTCCAGGAAGGCGGGTATTTGCTACTAGTATTATGTTCTGCCCAGGCAGAGCTTCGGCTCCGGTTGTTTTTGACGTGTGTTTTAGCGTTTTTGTGGGGCTTTCCATTTCTTATATCCACCGACCGGGCATGAAGAAAACTGTACAAAATAGAAAGCAAAGGAAGAGAGACTTCGAAGAAGAGCACAATGGAAGCCAACGCGGCTACGCAACCATCTCACCCTCCCCGGGCCCGCCACAGCATTGAAATACAACCATTACAGATGCGTGATGAGATTCTGATTAGCGTAACTTCCATTTTCGTCTATTCTCAAAAGGGCCACACACACCCTCGCCGTACGAGCAAGTCATTTCAATTATGCAGTACTCTCTCCT
This sequence comes from Branchiostoma floridae, assembly GCF_000003815.2. NCBI lineage: Eukaryota > Metazoa > Chordata > Leptocardii > Amphioxiformes > Branchiostomatidae > Branchiostoma > Branchiostoma floridae. The sequence continues at coordinate 18,689,432 of NC_049983.1, read as the reverse complement.
CTAGCGGGCAGACTTAAATTGGCCAGCAGAAAGTCTCCTCAGGCGTGGTCAAGGAAGACTACGAGAGATTAATACAACCAGTATGCAAATATCGATCACACACTTCCGCTGCTGGATTTCAACGTTGTTCACAAGATGTGTAGGACATCAAAATGCTTCGTACTGCTCTACTCTATCTTTTTAAGATAAAACATGACTATTTATAATTTGGGCGTTATTTTCAATCCAGAGTATCTCCAAGTATCTCAGAGCTAAAAACGGAAGCTGAGCTCACGATGTTACGGTGAATTTACAACAACAAAGAAAAATCCACGGGCACCTGAAGATGCATCCAAGCTGAAAATGATGAGCGAATTTGGGTTTTTCTCACGGCGGGCTGAATATTTACCGCGGAACAACAGCGCCCTTGTGCTCCTGTGTACGGGGAGGGTCCGGGACAGGATTACGTCAAAGGAAAATGAGACCCTTTCTCCTGCGATTCTTCTCGGCAAATGAAAAGTGATTTGTCGCGCAGTGTCATGGAAATGGCTTACAAACGAAAAATGGCCGCCCTCTGCTTTCTCCGCGAACTGTCGGGTTTTGTGAGCCAGTAATTGGTGTGATTTGAATAATAAATACGGAAGAACAACACTGAACATGGCAGGACAGATGGGGAAGTCCCCACCCAACCAGTTAACCCAGCAAGAAGTGATTACCCGCAAATTAAGGCCAAATTAAGCGCACACAGGAAAATGTTTCCGTTGGTTCTTAATCAGGGAGAAGAAACAAATCCGCGCCATGGTCTAGTGGTCGTTCAATCACCGATGTTCTCTTGTTGTCATGGCGACAATGTCTCGTCTTTTTTTTTTTGGTCGTTTTTTTTTTTCTGTATGCCCTTATTTCATTTCATGATCACGGCTTGCCGTATATAGCATACTGGGTTTTCAGTGAAAATGGCGGACGGATGCCCAAGTACTCTCCAGGCAGAGGTAGGCTCTGGCTATGTTGTACGGCTTTTATTTTTAGACATTTTTGTCGGGCGGTTGGCTGACAATAATACGTGAAGAAGACGGCAAAAAAGCCAGAGCCTTATCTTTGCTTGGAGAGTAGCAAGACATCCCAATATTGTAACCACAAAAATAATATAGCTGCCTTGTGGGCAAAAGAAGCGCGCTATATTGTCGGAAGAAACAGCCTCACAGTCACAGTCCTACTTTATCAGGTAACCGTCTCAGTTTTCTTTTTCAACGTTAACAGTGCACAAATCACCAACTAAAAATCCGTTCATCGGATCAATTTGACCAATACTTGAGTCACGAAGTGAAACATCTCGGTGATAGTCTACAAAACACACGTCCGGAACTGGGATAAAATATTTCAGCCGTTATATCGATCGTGCTCGAACAAGGCGCATTTTTCAGTCTGTTAAAGAAAATAAATTCGGACATCCGCTTGTTGATTTGTTTGAAAATCTCTTTGAAATAAAGATAGTAGCAAATTAATCAAAGTTTTATGTTTAAAACTTACCTTTGTCTAAGTGTTCTTTCCAGAATATACAAGAAGTGAGAGGGGAACAGGTGTCCACCACTGCACCTTCAACACAATTTCTCAAAATATTATTCAAAATATCGGCAAAATATTAACAAAAACTAGGCAAGTCTATTCATTTCACTAATAGTAAAATAAGCTACAAGAGCATTTATATTCTCTCAATAGTTGGACAAAATTTATTTATTAAAGGTCCCAACTTTACAAATACTATTTCCCTGGTTAATCGAAAGCACGACTTTTTGTCATTTTCTGAACAACATTTGAACTTTAAAAGGTCCATAAAGCATTGTAAGCAGTCCTTAACGAAAACAACTCTTCATTTTTACACAAGACATACGAAATGGAACTATTCCCCCCTGTTACTCCATAACACGTCAATGCATGTCGTGTTTTGTTACGAGTGCTTTCTTGACATACGGAGCTACGCTAACAAGGAGATGGTTTTCTAGGATGGTGTACAGAAATACACTGACGCTCCCGCCTCCGTGACCGTCGTTCGGCCAGTTTCTGACTATGCTCCCCTCCCGTGGTGTACCGGACAGTTACCTGTAACGTTCCGTACAGGTAGGTCACACATCTCCACATCTGTCGTCTTAGACATGGCGTCTGTTTCGTAACGGTCACAGCTGCGAAGCACAACCCACGCCATGTTACCCCGACTGTATACAGGCTATACTCCACCTCTCTCAGCCGTTTTTCATCGAAAATAGCGTCTGTTTCGAGAATGATATCCGGGTGCATGCTTCTTTGCAACGAAGTACATTTTCCCGTCTGTATCATTGGTTAATTCTTTGGAAATAAACATTGTATTACAAAAAGATAACCGTACAATGATGTATTTATACGTTGTGAGTTCTTCCCATGTTGTGTTTTGCTCAAGTATGATTCTAAATGCAATATATCGAATATATATGATATGTTTTTTGGACATAAAAATTTTGTCATTAAAAAAATAATTGTACAGTGATGATATAGACATTGTCAGTTCTTCCTGTGTTGTGTTTTGTTCAAATATGATAGAAATCGTGCCTGGGGCAGATTTGCAGTCCTACTTCTAGCGACTTGTAACGATAACAGGGACGGATTGACATTTACTCTATGGCCATAACATATATACATATAAGGAAAAACATGAAACGCCCTGCTGAGTACCTGTACAATATCTGAGGACGAACATAAAGCGTAGTCAACGAAATCATCATCTCTCCATCAAAATAAAGCCTGTTTGTGTCGGCAGCAAATTAAAAACATGCGACGCTCTATTAGAGCACTGAAATACACGGCATTATGGAGTACAGTTCTGGTTTATTACATCGCAAAGTGCACAGATACTAAATAAAGCACAGAATTAACCAAAGGGATTACATGGAATATTGTCCTCGTATTAACCAAGAAAGGCAAGGTTCAGTACCCCAACAACCATACCCAGCAGTCAGGATAGCTACTACTAATGGCTACATGTGAACCACACAGTAGACATATTGATTTTATACATCCATTGGACACAATGACCCTAGTACCACATCTGTCTGTAGAAACGCAGTTTTCACACTGTAGCCCGGCGGCCAAGTATTACTGTGGATCAATAGTTTTCGTCCACACTAGATCTGCTCACCTAAAGACTATAAGCAGAATGTTTGATGCTAACGGTCGGGCCAGGTGCGCACAAATAGACCATATGGCCGCGGTGTAACGGGAAGGCCTAATGTAGTTGTCAACCGTTTTTAACGAATAAATCCGTCATTTGTCATTTTTGATGACAGATTTTGAAGATTGTGACGAGATGGAAACTAGTGTTCATTTTATGATGTATTTCTTGAAAAAAAGATCGCCTGTGTTTTTACAAATTTAAATGCAATGACTATAAATTATTACAAATCTCAATGCGGATTACAACATGTTCAAACCGTACTGTAAATATAATGATGGATTTTTATTTTATCACACTAAAACCGCTAAATTGAAATAAGATAGCTTCTCTCAACCTGTTATATTGTAGCATTGTCTTGTATAATTTTTATTATACTTTATAGAGCTACCTAAGAAATCAGATTACCAAAGCATGTAATGACAATAATCTTACAATTGCTTCTTTTGTTATTGTTTGTATAACAAACCCTTTCACGTGGCAAAATAATTTTAACCAATATTTGATTCTAAGAACATCAAATCTATAAAATAAAGTAGAAAGACTTGGGTTGTTTGGATGAAAGGTTATATTCTAAATCATATTTCTGGGACATAAGATATGGTACCGATATCTTAACGACAATCCTCACGAACAAAAGCGCCGAAGTGCAGTTAAACCCGCGACAAATGAGCCCTGAATGTGCCGTAAGCGCCACATGGTGCAGTGTGTTTCCATTCAACACAACAAAAAAAACGACGCCAGACTCAAACGTTATTGTATGACAGTAAGATTACAACGTAGTATTATCTCCTTTCTTGTTGTCCACAGACGTGTCATCCCGGTGTGAAGGAGTGCCCGTTATCTGGCAGGTTTGTATTGTTACCCTCCCACATCTGTCATGCCATCACAATACACCTCACCGATAACCGCTTGTTTAAACTCTGTTAGAGTAACAGCTGGAACACAGGCAGGTCTAACCACTCGTCTCTCCAGGACCTTTATCTGGGTCAGGAACAACCCCCATCCCCGCTATAAGGCACGGTTTATACTTGTTTTTCAAACTGTCGCACTAGACATCATAGTCTTCTTCTGTCTTAAAGAATAAAGCTTCTAAAGTTCAGGGAAGCGTGGTTCAAGGGAAGCGTGGTTCAGTGTGCTTCTGATGTAGACTTCACTTCATTTCACTTTACCACTGAAAGAAGTGGTCTACGATGTCCAGTACGACGGTTTCAAAAGATATGTGTTAATAAGCTTTCCTAAGGCCCCCTTTCCACTAGGACGGCGATCATGCTGCGCTCTCACTGCGACCTAAATAACATATGTGAAGCCTTCGCTTTCACACTGGGTATATCATACAAAACGTAAAAGTGTGATTGAGAAGACAACAAAACACACAAAGTGTAACAAGATTCGTTTATTTTCGATACAATTCGTTGAACGATGTTTCAAATTGTAGGTCGCAGAGAGAGCGCGGCGAGAGCGCCGTCCTAGTGGAAAGGGGGTATAAGTCACGAATGAACACTGACAGAATACTGGTCCCACGGATCTTGAATATTTGATTTAGTTTCGTAGGAGTAAATCATGAAAAAGTTCCAAAGGAGCAGAAAGCTTTAAACAAATCAGGAAATATAAGCGTTGTGTCCAGCGCAGACCTTTGACACAATGCTCCTAGGTCCTGATTTGTTTAAAGCCCTCCCTTTTATAATCTATATCTACTAATTTGGAACAAGCCTCTGATACTATCAAGTCATTTACTTATTTACACCTACAAAAATAAATGAGTATTCTTGCCATTTCCTTAGAAATCAAATCGAGTTTCCACATTCTATCGTTTTACCAGGTTACGGATTCGTTTTGAACAAATATTTCTGTTTTTTAGATATCGTTATTGTATTATGAATGAAAAGAACGGACATAACGATGTCATAAATGCAAAGATGTTGCATTTCCGTTCATATTACACGTTCGTGTACGTGTGGGTACATGCATATACGTGCTGTCGTGAACAACCCAAGTCGTCCCTGTGTCTGTTACATCTTTGTTTGTGCGTTTTCCATATGCTTCCTTCCTTACACGTGAAAACGCCATAAGCAAGAAATGTGTCTCTATAAACTACAACATGACAACAGACACGCACCGGCACATCCTCCGGATTGTCATTAGCCTCTTCATAATGAAACCGCTCAGGAAATTGATTGATTGATTAATGTCTGCCTTTATTTCTGAAATGTCAGCCGCCCAATTTTCTTAATTACGCCGCCTGTTCCACATATGTTCTCCGTGTTCCAACCGTTGTCAAAAATCAATTTTCCTTTGTTGTGGGATATTAAGGGCATTGTTCGTCCAGAGAGAGCCGTAAAAGATTTATTTCTAATGCGTTTTGTGTGTTTCTCGTAACCAGGGGATTGTCGAGTCATCCCTTCAGCAGAAAAGGGCACAGGTGACAGTCAAGTCTTTATACGGTTATCGCGGCTTTGAGAAATCTGTTTAAGCTGATGTACTACATGTAGGTATGAATCAGGAAACCGTGGAAATGTAAGGATATTGCACGATCTCGCACAGACTACTGCACTGGGCTTCCACAATTCTTTCTTCTCCAACTCCAACGATATCTACGACTGTTTTATGTTAGATTAGACTGACTGACACTCGCTACGCTGAAAATAGCAACGATGAAATGAACAAACTCTAGTAAATAGAGATGCCGATTAATATGTGAATGTCAAAATGGAGAAACTGAACTGTTCGTCATAGAAAACAATGGTTGCCAGGCGGCCATCTGAAATCCATATTGGAAGGAAGGTGTATTATATAGAGTCCATTTATACATTTTGAACAGTTAGCCGTGGGGCATTGCTCAGCAAATTACTAAGGTTATGAATATGTTCTCATTCTTTTGAGTGAATACAGTTCGTTCAAGGTCTAAAATGTGTCATGTTTTATCCGATCATTTTATTCACATTAGGTTATTGAGGGTCGGGCAAAGAGCAGAATGGTTTTCATGAGAAGCCCTCTATACTTCAATTATAATTCTGTCATATATTATATGTTCAATTAAGCACTGAATACTGCAGTTGTCTTTTTTGTTTGTTTGTGATTGCTTGCTTGTTTGTTTACTGTTGTGCTGTTTTGTTATTGTTGATAGTAGAAATGTTGTGTGTTTGTTTCGTCGTTGACCGTTTACTGTACACGCTCTCAAAGCAAATCCATCTGACAAAGCACAATGCCACTAGCCTTTCTGAATCATCACTATCCTACTAGCATACACAGATAGACGAGTAACACACTGCGTTTCTCACTGCGATCCGTTTTATTTCAATCAAAAGCAACAATATCGATAACGTGATATTCTTAAGCACGCTTTAAGTTATCAATACATATACTAACTCATCAATAAACGAAATAAGAGCTTCTTTTGACGCTATAAATATCCGTGTATATATATCAGTACATTCATATAGCCATACATGAAGGTATACATGTTTCACGTATACAGCCCGTATGATCTGTTTTATATACATCTGTTGTAATACTTTGGTATACACCCAGTTCACTTTACGTTCAGTACATCATTGGAGACGCTCAACAACAAAAAGCTGTACAAAAATGTATTTTTATCATCTTTTCACACACTGTGATGACAGCAATAAAATTTACTGGTCAAAATGCTTAAAACTCACCAAGTTTTATAAATACCATTTCCTTTACTTCTTTTCACATTATTTCCTGGTTGTGCAAACCGTTAAAACGCTTAAATGTCTGTTTTACTTAAGTTGTTTCTCACCTTGACTATCTACAGAAAAACTCATCTTTTTCCTAATTTCAACTCCTTTTTTTCTAGTCAAACTACATATGTAAGAACTAACCAACATCGTCCGCGGTGGCTTTTATGTTTCCGGGTATTTCCTCGCAGTGTGTGCCTGCAACATTGAAATGCGCATGTTCACAACAGTTTAGCTCCTGGGGGTTGGAGATGAAACAAAAAGCACGTCGGTTTCGTGACTTTGGTCTTGCAATCAGTCTGTCTTCATGGCGACCCCTTCGACCTTTTCCGAAACAAAGAAATAATTTTGAATGATAGTCGTTTCAAACGGTTTCCCTAGCTGTTCGGCATTCCTTTTCGTGAGACGGATCACGCGGTTAGGTGTGACCCGTTCGGAACTCGCTCGCGACATTTTTGTGGCCTCTCGCACGTGTGATGGGTTGAAATTGGAGAGACTCTGGGCAAATAAAGCGGTTTTCACCACGGTTTGCGTGTCAGTCTCCCATGTGGCACTCCTGTCAGAGTTTCCAACCAAGTCGTTAGTATTAAAACTGTTCGCGGTTTCTGTCATTAGGCGACAGCCGCTGTATTCGGAACTGATGAAAACGGTGATAGAGGTTTTTGATGGTCAGGGCCTGGTCACATTCGACGTAGGCCGCCTTGCAATTTTGATGTGGTAGCATTTTCTGTGACAGGACAAACTGCTTACAAGGAGTTAAGGCTAGCTAGATATTGTACGACACCTGCACGGCTAACCCAAGAATGTTTGCGACAGTACGACAATCGCACAATGAATAAGATCGGAGAGTTGTGATATGGCCTGTGGACAGGACTCTAGACATGGACGACTCGCTTGGTGGACAATTTATGTGGCAGGCTGTGTAGCGACAGCTGATAGGATTGCGATTGAGTAAAGATTGCTATCTCTCAGCCTTTGTGTGTGAGCAAATTTCGGAATGCTTTACACAAGTTTACACGATTTTGATCTACGCTAAAGATAGCCATACACGCAACACTCTCCTTTCATTGCCACATAAAAGACCTGGACGTTTTTCTCTCGCGTCCTTTTAACAGTGTGCTCTCACAAAAGAACGTCTCGCCAAATGTCGGCCGGCAAAATCTGCCCATTTTCTGGACGACAAGTACGGGTTTAAGTAGTTTTGGCGAAGTGGTCTTTCTTCGGGCGGAGAAGTCAAGCCAAGAATTCTCCTGACGGAAATTAAGATAATACCTGTTCATCCAGGTGCTTAAAGCTAACCGCTCGGTACCAAATGAAGCGGACTGATAAGTGCCGATCAGTGGGGTCGTCAGGACGAGTCAAGAAAAGGTGTCGGGGAGGGAGAAGAGGAACACACGCATGATTGACAGGCGTTTAGGCGCGCGTGGGTCGGGGGGCCACCTCCGCCGGATATGATACGGAGCGACGTGGCCCGGGGCGCCACGGAACCCCCCGAACCGGTGCCGAACAATGGCGACAGTCAGCGGCGAGGCCGAGCACATCGCACCGTGCCCCGCTGATCTATGTGAGAGCTGCCTTCATGTGACATGCACACACACAAACAGACTACGCAACGTGGCGTGAATTCAAAAGTTGCCAATAATTGGAGCGTTACAACACAAACTGAAGTAACACCAAAATGGAAACTTGCCGAACTATATTCTTAGACGCCAAATGTTCATGTCAATCCGAATTTGGGTCAATTTTCGTTCGTGAAACCATTTATCGCTGGTAGAAGAATCAGTTACCGGTGAAGTCTCATAAAGATATAGCTAACGATAATGATAAATGCGCTAATACACTGTTACAAGCGAGATCACATGGAGTTCCCACAGCACAGGACGACCCACGACAAGACCACACGAACGGACCGACGACATGTCTGTGTCTGTGCGACTACTGTATCTCTCTCTCTACAAAAATTCACCCGAGCACAAATACATTCCGGAGCCTGAAGTACGCAATGGTACTTACGTCACAATGTCATTTCCAATTGATACTTGTACTGCACTTGTAGCAACAAGCGACTCTAAACAAGAGTTTCCTCAATCTATTGACAATCCAAGAAGTAGAATCTATAAAGTCCTGAATTGAGAAGGTATTCAGTTCGTTCTTACACAGTTCTCAGGGATAATTAGACACGACAAACAGTATTGTTCACAAACTGCCCGTGACTTACTCTGCGGCTGGAAGTGTTGTTTCTTGTTGTTGTTGTTTGTCCGGTACGTTAGGTGTAGGGCTGACGCAGGGGCTGGACGAGGCCGTACCCGGCACCGTACCGGCGTTCCCGCCGTCGTGTAGCTTACGTATGTGCTTCTTCAGGTCGAAGTTTCTGCAGAAGCCCTTGCCGCAGATGTCGCAGGTGAAGGGTTTCTTGTCGTTGTGCGTGTGCATGTGGAAGGTCAGGTTGTACACCTGGTGAAAGGCCTTGTTGCAGATGTGACACTTGTAAGCCTTCTCGCCGGAGTGCGTCAGCCGGTGGTTTTTGTAGTTGCCCTTTTGGTGGAAGCCCTTACCGCAGAACTCGCAGACGAAGGGTTTGTATCCGGCGTGGATCCGCATGTGTGTGTTGAGCGTGGAGCTCCGGTTGAAGGCCTTGCCGCAGGTCTGGCACTTGTGAGGCTTCTCCTGTGTGTGGATGATCTTGTGTCGGCACAGCGTGGAGGCCTGGCGGAAACCTTTGCCGCACACCTTGCAGATGAAGGGCCTGGCTCCCGTGTGCACGGGCATGTGGCGGGTGAGATTGTAGTGCGCGTTGAAGATCTTCCCGCAGACTTCGCACGGGAAGGTCTTCTGTTTGTTGGCGGCACGTTTCCCACGCCCGCCCCGAGCCTTTTCTGCTCCAGTCCCGCCCTTCGCTAGCGGCAATCCTGCGGTGGGGCTGATCTGGATGCCGGCCGGGCTGGTCCCGTACTGAATGCCCTTATTGTCTGTCCCGGCGCCTCGGGCCGTCAGCACGGACTTACCGCTCAGCACCTTGCCTCCGTCCAGTGACAGGGGAAAGTTGGCGATAGTCTCTTTAGAGTAGAAGTCCACAAATCTCACGGCGTTCATGTTCTCGTAGAAGGCGAAGGGAGCCGTCGGCGCGCGCAGGACCTGTTCTCTGCTGTAGTAGATCGGGTAGGGCTTGATCAAGTCCGTGCGGAGTGTCGGGAGTCGAAAGTCCGTGTGGAAGAATTTCCGACGGCTCGCCTCTGACATTTCGGCGGTTAGCTGTGCCGGACGGAACGACTTGACGGCGTGTTCTGTCAGGAGTCCCTTCCGTAAGTCCGCGGCACCGCTCAGGTCCAGTACAGAGAGGGGGAAACAGGGCTGGCCCAGGGACGGGACGCCGCGTCGGAAGTCAGCGGTGGAGTCCACGGCGGTGCCCGCGGACAGCCTCGGGGTGGGTTTGTTCGGCGACGGCTCCATAATTCGTGCTATGGAGAAAGCCAGTTCTTTCTTGTCGGACGAGCGGGGCTCGACTCGGGCAGCGAGTGAGCAACCACTGTCCCTGTCGCCTGGCTGCGGGCCGGTGGTCTTGGTGCCTCCGCCGAGCTCGGCGCGTGTAGCCAGGGTTCCGAACATTGCCATGTTCATTCCGTTGTCACTCTGGTGTCCTGAGAAAGCGTTATCGACGAGTCCTTCCTCTGTGTAGCTCCAGGGCTCTGTAGAGGCAAACAAGGGAAGAAGGGAAAAAATGAGCACACAAGCTTTGCGATAAGTCGCGCTGACGGAGAAGTGGACACCTTAGCCAGATGTGACCAATAGTCGATATGTAGGCAAAGTGCGCAGCCTTCCTAAAGTCATTGTGTCAACCTACCACCCAGTGCAGCTTAGTCTTTTACCAAGTGCTTCGGACTCGGCTGTGCCGGTAAGGGGTCCCCAAACCTGAGTAAGTGTGCGGGGTCTCGCTCACTCTATGCCGAGCGTCCGCAGAGTCCTTTCCCTTCACCGTCTTCACCAGAAATGACTTTGGCATTGCGACCTCTCCCTAAACCCGCCGAATGGGTGGTACAGGCAGCAGCGATACCTCCTCCCAAGCAAACGTCAGTAAAACGATACCACAAAATAATTGCACAAAATCATCAAAAAGAAGGCTTAAAAAACACAACTAGTTGTCCCAAAAGTTCTCTATGACAGAAGGAAGAAATCAAGAATAACCTGGGCTCAGGTAGAGAGAAGAGAGTTGTGCTGGGGCGGGCGCCTGGCACGTTCCTTCGCGCTCGGTTGCTGGCTGTGGTCTGTCGACTGTAACCTAACATTCAAAAGGCCAATGTGACCACGACAATACCAGAGATGTGCACGCCAAGAATTTAGCAGCGATTCCCGACTCACCCCTTCTATTAGATGGGTACGTCACTCACAGCCCCGATGATAAAAAACAACTGCCCTGCAAACAAAGCGCGAATGAACGCACCACTCTGCGCGAGCACGGGCGAATGGGAGGGCGGTATCCCCAAAAGACCAATCACTCCTCGTCGCGAAAAACAAATCGCAGCGACAAGTTTTGCTGCTAGGCTTCTCGCTGCTGCCCATTGGTCAACAGCCACAGACCCTATAGGCAGTGGGGTAGAATATATTACGCAATTGTAATGGGCACTTCGGTAAATTGTGGCCTACTCGTGGCGGGAGTCAGACACATGATTAACAGGAAAATGAAGCAATCAGGTGGACAATGTCTACATACATCCTCACAGACATACCGGGTCATACAGATCAAGTGCGACATTTGCAGTCATAAAAATATATCACCTATTTGCTCCTCTGAACGTAGAGACGTCGCTGCCAGTGGAAGAGGTACTGACTGAGGGACGAGCAGAACAAGCCTAACATGGACATGGTTACTTGGCGCGAAACAAATTACAGTCCACAATTGTAAAGTCCGTAGGCCCGCCCCCTACTTCGCCCGCCGCTGAAAGGACAGGTAATTTTGCGTGAACCCCATGTTGACGAAACCTCCCCGGTTGGAAGAACCTTGGATCGACGTCGCTTGTAGTAAAAGTTAACGGAAAGATCGTAATAGATTCAATCTAAAATAATCAATTTAGAACAAATTGTAAAAATCAGTTGATCATTTTGGGTTGTATTTCTGTGATGTCTGTGTTATATGGATGTATCTTGTGTCCCGGGGCTGTTGTCAGTACAAATCACGCACAGGTAGAAGGAAACCTATTTGTGTATTGACGCTGGGATTAAAAAACAAAAAAAGGAACAATTTGCCCACCTACCATTAGCACCTTGGATTATGTTGTTTTCTCATGCAATAAAGTGCGTCCATTCACGGGGCAGGTCGCGCGCTGTTCGACAGTTTATCGCCACCATGGGTGGGACGGGCCACGTTTTGTTTCAACTCTAAGCTGCCAGAACTACAAATACGACGAGGATTACGGACACAAAAACAGGGAGGGCACATCACCAGAGGGGAGAGAAAAGAAAACGGGGTGAAAAAAGTGGCCCTCGCACGACAGAGCCGTGTGACCAGGGGATGGTAGTTAGGTGGGTGGGCGGTGAACAATGCGCAGTCGCCCGTACAAATCCAGGTAAAGCACCCGCCGGGCAGCCTAACCACGGGGTTGTTATTAACGAGGCGCTCTCCTTTAGACCCTGGACATATTCTGATACAAACCTTAGCATAGACAAACAACGGTGGCATTTTCATTGTGAATACTCGCATATCCTATCTTCGGATAGGGCCCAGTTCTGACTTTATGATAAATTTATCAAGTAGTGACATCTACATGTATTGCATACATTTTGCTGTTTCTTGAAAGTATGTTCCATATGAAAAAAATTCTTACAAGCAGGAACCGTTCCGAAATTTTACCTACTGACCAAAGAGATGATAGAAATTATGGTTGCAATCTCAGGAACGTGAAATAACGCGAAGTGACTGATAAACACCTTGCAGATAAACATCACCTAAATGTCATGATAATACAAAGTTCCCGGAAAGGCGGATGTGACGTCAAACCCGCCAAAAGGAATGGTCAACGTCTTATTGTTCACAATGTCAGACCACAGATATTTTTGTAATGCCATTGGTGTGACCATTAGATACAAACAAACATCATAGATTCGTTAACAATGGAATTAGAAAGGCATTTCATCTGCGGTCACGAATAACTTCAAACTGTCTATTCCACAGTAACAGTTGTAAATTCCTAGCAAATGCAGAACGCGAGTTTCCAGTAACGCCTTGGCGATACAAACCTTTAAGTGCCATTCATAGGCATTCAACGACAGCTAAAGGATATATGCTGTTTGCCAAGCTCTGAGAACGACATGAATAGGATTGTTTACATGAATGAGAGGTTTGAAAATGACAATTGAAGAGTTAAGAACATAGACTATGCCTGACGATGTTGAATAACTACTGAATTATTGCATTACTTCTAGCTTTTTTGTTTGTTTTATTATCAGCGTGTCGTAAACAGTATCTTACATGGTCACAATGATGTGCAATACAGTCAACTCCGTTGGAGGGCGCTGTTTCGCACACCTGTAAGAACGGACCATTGTCGTTAAAATGCCACAGCGGGGGAAGGGCATTGTGAATTGCACGTGTAAAGAAAATAAGAAAATAATTACTTCAAATAAAATGAATCGGAGTTAATTCACACGTGTCGTTTCATGGAAAGAATTTGCATGCTTTTACTGACGATTTGCAAAGCTTACGCGTCCGTGGATCTTCGTCCTCTGACATCAGATATAAATTAAGGTTCCTCAAACTACGGTATCTACTAGAGGTTTCGCACGGTAAGTAGTATGTTCGTCAGAATCTAGATCCCCTCTTGTACTAGCCTCGGTACCATCCGGATAGTAGTTTGCTCCGACATTTATTGTACACTACATACAGTCGCTTCTCCCTCCGACTTTTATAATACACTATATATAATCGCTTCTCTGCTATTTCAGAAGTAGAAGTCTATTGGGTGGTAGTAACGTTAAAAGCAAACATAGGAGTGAACTACTACCAGGATGGTACCCAGGCTACTCTTGTACAGCTAGACAGGTGAATATTAGTATTTTACAACATCGCAGGAAAAGTATCTCGCCAGTTAGGGTAAAGAGAACGGACCACCCTTTCTTACATCCAACATGGAAAGGATTACGTTGGTTCACGACAAAATACTTCACGATGAAATG
>NC_049983.1:18577434-18674824 GCF_000003815.2 Branchiostoma floridae | reverse complement strand
TCAATGAGACTCAATAATGTTACTATATGTCCCCTATTTCCGGACGAGCTTGCCAGCAGCACAAGTGTACGTCAGGGAACTGTTTAACTCCACAGAATGCAGAGCACGGAGCAATTACATATTGAAGAGCTGCGAGGGGCGGGTGGATTTAGGAGGCCGATTTCATTTCAATGATTATTCATAAGAGAAAAAAAAGGTGCTCTTTCCCTGTCATATACCTTTTGACATGGCGCAAGTCTTAAGAATCTTTTAGCTATAGGTTTCCAATTCTTTACTAATCAAGTTTGATTTTAATTTAACTGCATTCATCATTCTCCCTTTGACACGGGACTATAACATAACACGCCATCATCAACAACACGGATGCAACAGCAGTTCAATCATATACTTAAATACAATCGTGTAAAAACAGTAGAACAGTAGGAAATTGTCATAGGATAAATGGATTTAATACATTAGACGTATTCTATACTGTTCTACACTATTTGTCTGTTTCCTTTCATGTTACCTGCAATTAGCCATCGGGCAAGACTTTGCAATAAACTATTATAAGCAATCATATTTGAAAAAAGAGGAAATACGCCGTTGTTTCTGAAGATGGTGGCTTCGTGACGGAAGTTCGACATTTGCCAACTATCTCCGACATCTCATCGCCGATCTGTTTCCGTGACAGCGGTGTTTGCGCACGGACGGCGCCAACTAACCTCGTGTAAAACCCAACCCTTCTCACGTCCACTCTCAGAGTCGTACTAACGACATATTACCAGCAGAACGGAAATTAGCTCTTACACAAAGCCCGTACGTACCGGCTTATCGCAAAGTGATGAGCTGAGTAGCGGGGCGTCGGTGGGATACCCTGGACGGGGAACTGACGAGAGGACCCGCTGTAGTACGGCAGCGCGTACGGTGGTGTTCTGAACCGTACCTTCCCGTAGTTTGGTCTCCGCTCCCTGATTTACGCGCAGAAGAAGTGGTGTGACCCGGCTAGTAGTAAAGACAAGCCCCGCGAGGAGGTGCTAAAAGTATCACTGCGGTTGTATTTGCCTTTCCAAGCCGAGGGGTCAGATCCCAGATTTCGTGTTTGCCTTTTAAAGTTTCCTACATTTTTGTGTTGTCCGGACGAACAACATCGTGAGAACATATGGTGCACACTTTCAGCCTCACTCAGAGAGGGAGAAAGGAAAATGTCGTTGTAATTCGTACAGCAATTATTAAAATGATGTTCAGTTGATTACACGACGCAAGGTAGAAGAAGAATATTGCGATAGAAATCATTACCGGTATCATTATAACTACTTATGTACGGACACCAATATGAATAAAGGAGATGGATAAGTAGACACGTCACTTATTGATTAAGGGGAGAGATTGGGATCGTCAAATAGTTCTACAGACTACCATCTCTGGTCTTATCTTAAATTGTGAGGTGTTTCTAGATCGTGGAAATATTTGATTCAACAGAGCAAATGTCCGAATTTTTTTCAATTTCATAGTTTTTGAGATAATTTTCCCCCCATGTCTGTAGTCTATGGTAATATTTTAGTAATATCCACATCTACTGCAAAGACATGTTTATGTGTTACTCACAGGAAAGTCGTCTTGTTGATAGATTTAAAGTAGGATACACACTACAGTATAAACCACGCACTATAGGATGTCCTCGTACATGTATTCACCTTAATATCATTCCCATGTCTACACGGTTGACTTTGTTAGGTTTGTGTTATACTCGAACTGTTTTCTCTCCAGTGGTGCCGTTAACATTATGATGTTTATTGCAATTATCAAGGCTTAATTTCAAAACAGGAAAAAGACGAACAAGCAATGTCATTTCTTCTTTGAATAAAAAAACCTACACTTCACATTCCTCCCACCACACCCACACCATCCACAGCCCCATCTGTGTTCAACACTTCCCCTCCCCTCCCACACGATTCAATCAATCATTGATTAAGAATTAAGAAAATGCAGGAACTATTTCACAACTGAGAGACAACACGTACCACGCAACGTACGCCATACTAGACTTCCTGGTTTGTCCGACAACGTTTTCAACACATCCGCCCTTAAATGAGAAAATAGGAGAAAGATATAGAGAATGGTAGGGGTTGGGTTTACAATGTGCTCAAACAAATTTACAAACTTTATGTTACGTGTACGAGAAAGTTTTCGTTTTTGTTGAACAAAATTTAGTCAGGAAATTTGCTTTCATTGAATAATTATACAAATATGCTGGCATGAGTTCAATTCCAGTATATTGCAATCCACTTCCTCAGACTAGACGTAGTAAAATGTCTGTAAAATTGGAAAATAAAGCATGACAACACGACGTTTTAGGCAGTTATTATCGCATCATCAGTTGAAGATATGTATAAATGTGACAGCCAAGATTAAGTACATCAGTTGGCATGATCATACTTTCGCTGCGAGTGGGAAGATTCGGTTTTCTGTACTTAAAAGTAAAGCCCAAACTACAGAATTCATAGATGATGCAAGTCTATATCTCATAAACAGTTTGTTGTGTGAAATTCTATAGTGACGTTTATATAGTGAAATGTACCGTTAGCTGGTGAAATAGCCAGCATGGACTGAAGAGTTGAAATGTCCTGGTTGATTCAGTGAAGAGTACGGTACATTTTGTTCCAGGTCGACGCGTCCAACCGCAAGATTCGTGCAGCATTTTTTTCAGCAAAACGTCTTTGTCAATATAACTTTCGCTTAAAATTAATTGCAAACAAGATTGTGAGCTCCATCGAGAGAGGTTGCAACAAGAAAAAGTGGTTGATATTGAGCTATTGTCTCACTATTGTTTTGCTGTGTCTGTGCTATAATATCAGAGTTGTTAGCGTCTAGTTGTAGCGTCTTGACACGTATACTGTTTATTCTGTAGAAGGTTATGACTATGTGAACATCCTCGCACGCTATAAGGCCGCCCCTGCCTGTCGGACATTTGAACATGTGTTTAACATGCCCGAGTCTGTGAGCCGAGGTCGGCAGGGTTATGTAAAGGTTACGTGTTGTGAGTGACAGGGGCAGGCCCGTGTCAGGGTGTGCGGGACATGTGCACATGGAGAACCTGTCACCACAGGGGAAGGTCTCTCTCGTCAAGACTTCTCACGTCACTCAGACCCGACTGTCGGGAAGAACAGTTAACTGTTTTTTTCGTGTATTATGAAAGTGAACGTAATCTTGGATCAGTTTAAGTGCAAATGAAATTCATGAACATGTCGATCCAGGTAATAAAATAGGGCAAAAAGCAGTTACTGAAGCAACTGTATATGATTTTGGAAAATGGTCAGAGATTTCAGATAACATCCACTGTCTTTCGTTGGTGACACTGAAGTGATCTGGGAGAAATTGGTCTTTTATATCCTAACTACGAATGCAAAAGAGCTAAAGACAGTTTTGGATGTCCAATAGGAAACAAGGTAGGACAAAGTCAAGCTAACAGTTTGCTATTCCACTGGTTGTAACAGTGACGACAGATGCTAAGTACAGTATGCCAGGTTCGTTGTGCCGGGGAACTTCTCCTAGCTCTTTCCGACAAGCACGATGAACAGTGGACCACAGCTTAACGTCCCGTCTTAAGGATTGTAACCCTTTCCAGTAGCACGCAGGTCAGGTGAGCGACACTGCCAGGATTCAAACTCCCAACCTCATGGTCCAGAGTCTGAGAGGTGGGATCATTGGCCACTGACTGGGCATGGTACATGTACATAAAAAATCTAAGGACTCTGCCGCTTGCCCACAAAAGATGCAGGAGACAATGTCATGAAGTGCAACCAGTATTACAGTACACTTACACGATATAATGAAGATGTGGGAATCGAAACAGATAAATAAGATAGAAGACAGTAAAAATCACATCACTAGAGAGCTAACTCCATTTCTTACTCACAAGACGAATCTTGTTTAGCTCGTACTGCCTGAGTCACGTCATCGTCACATTCTTCTATGATATTGTATGATGTATGATATTCTATGATATTGTACGAACAATCTGAACAATGGTTTCCGTCTACTCTACACAACAGGGAACGTAAAAAGAACCGTCAAAGCTACTGTATATAATGGCATAGGTAAAACTGCGATTTGTAATATGTGACAAAAGTTTAAGGCATCTTTTTAAAAATATTTCTGACAGGTGAGAAAACTAGAAGATAAACAAAACTAGAATAAGAAAATCAAAGTAAATTTTCAACTTCATTCTGGATTTCACCATAATGCCACAAAAATAGTTCGTTATCATTGATGGTACGGCGCACATGGTACGGATGTAGCCTTGTTCATTTTAGCGCCATGATACGACTATTCTAAGGTCATATTTCCAAACCGGGCCAAGCCGGACAGCTCTCTGGAACGAAAATGATTATATAAAAGACACCAAAATACATAGAACGTAAAAAGAAAAGTCATGAGTATGATGCATATGTGTGTATATTTCTAGGTATACATTTTTATTTTTCGTCTCATAAAAGAGCCCGGCCGGGTCCCGGTTTGGAAATGAGAACTAAGCATTAGAGAGTAGACCATATTCTCACTATGTTGTACAGTATTATCATGAAGTCGTTTCAGGGATACAAAAATGAATATAATCTTGTTAAAAAACGTAGCCCTGGTGTATCTGTATCTGTATCTGTACCTATATAGCCGGTATAACCGCCCTTCAGTGTAACACACCAGCTTCACAGGCACGTGGCGCGGCAGCAGCTGGTTATATTACACTGAACGACCTGTCATACCTAACTTTTGCACATCTTTCTGCAATTGTTCTTTGAAACCATCCAGAGAAGATGTTCCTACTATGCTTGGTGTAACCCGCGCGCTAGCGGCCGCCCCACACAGATGAGCGCTGGCGGGTTGGCGGCTCATCAGCCCGCCTTGTCGTGACGGTGCGCCCGGGAAGCAAATTTGCCCGATTTGGCACGGACTATTTGAACTGGTGATGGCTGACGGGGCCCCGGATAAAGATGTCATTTTCAGGGCGCGCTGAGTCGGAAGCTGATCTCCCTCTAAAACCCGATTTGACAAATCTCCTATTAAGCGCGCCCCATCCGTACGGGGCCCATTGTGCGGCCGCCATTGTCCGCAGTAGTGGGTACAACTTCGGGGTGGGATTCTCCATAATTTGTACAAGGAATTATAAAACTGTTTCTGTTCGCTGGGAGGAGCGGAACAAATGCGGGCATGAAGGGAGAGGGGGAGGTCTTCTTCACGCCTTCTTATCTTAATTAAGGCTAATCCGCCGGACTAGTGGATTTTCGGCCGCTACCGGGGTGAGGGAAAGTGACATAAATTCCGCGTCCTTAGTTCCTTGTCAACAGAACGTCTGAAGTGCATTATCACGCTAGCTGCACCAGAAAAGTGCGGGGTTGGAACATTACGTCACTGGAAAAGTAGCCACGTTCACAGACGTAATAAAGATTTTTTATATATTCTAGTCTCCATGCAGACGTGTCAGCAGCACTAAAAAAGAGAAGAATGTGGCAAATAGGGACAAGCAAGTTACTATGGGGTTTCAGTCAGTCTTTTGCAGTCTATCCAACTAGCGGACGAACAGTTCACTCCTAGGCCAATTAACTCCTACTAGACTTTTATCGCTAACTTGGCCCTATTACTATTCGGCCATCCGGCAGTTTTGTAGATTTTTCAACAGACAGAAAGTGACAGTTAAACAAGCCTTAGTAATCATCCTATTGATGATTGCATTGTAGGGTTTAATCCTAGTTGATTAACTCCAATCTATTTCCGTTTTCCAGCGCATTGTGTTGGAGAACCGAATGAATGGCGGAGTGCACAAGAAATGAAGTTAATTTGTAGTACGTGGTTGTGCAGGTGTGCTTCACAGTAAGCCCCATCGTTAGAATTGGTTTTTAACGAAATACGTAACAATTACGTAACAAACATTCATTACTTTTTTTAAAAGTTTTAGCTCGATTTCCGTTTGCTTCGAGGGAAACCCCAGACCGCCGAGTCTTATGTAATCAGCGGAACTGAAACAGGCCCCAAATTGTGCTTCCCTCTGTATATCCATATTCCAAATTAATCACGATCAGTTCAGCCAAGAACGTTATATAAAGTTTTTTGTCTGTCTTTTATAGCCGTATCTTAAGGAGGCCAAGTTATTAGCATCTTGTCCTACTAAGATGTACAAAAAGGGAATCAGACTAGCAAATAAATGATACTATCAATAAAAATTTTGAAACTGGTGTCAAAAGAGTCGAAACACTCTTAAGTGCAGAATCCGTACATAATTTCGTTTGTTGCTTTTACCTTACTGTTTAAATTAAGGATGTTTTAATTCTTATTTCGTGTATGTGTTGTACTATTTCAAATGCCCTACTTCGCTGAGGAAGCATGCCAATAGATATCTAAACAAATTAGAATCATTATTAAAATCAAAGAACCTACATATTATAGAAGAAGTGGGCAAATTCATCTTACACTGCCTCAAAAGAAGAAGCCAGACCCTAGTGGAAAGACGGTATTATGGGAAGTTGGCTTCTTCTATGGAGGGAGTGGGTGATGAGTGGTCCCACGTTTTTGTGGTTTTAGTAGAATTGTGATGATGAAAGCCCAGAGAGATTGTTTTAATTGCTCCTAAAAGTCTTTCCTCCTCCTTCAGTCTCATGATAAGGGCGTTTATAATTAAAATGTACTTCACAATTGTGCTATATAGGTAGAAGTTTCGTTTGATACATTCTTTGATATTTGGTAATCAAAACGTGCAGATTTCAATTTTTGTAATATGTTAGTCAACATAAAATGATTCTTATATTCTTTGCAGGGTTTGTTATTACAAAATTGATTGCCATATCTCATTTCAATGAGTAACGTTCATAAAAAATATGAAGGAGAGGATATTACGCTTCACGGGAGTCCAAAGCCACCCTTGCCCATACACACTGCGTAGTGAGACACACAATGGATACAATTATTCCTACAACAGTAACGACACCACCACCCTATTAACGATAACAATGGCAGACATATTTCCCTCACGGCTGAAGGACTTGCTGATATTTGCTCGGATCCAGTCGCACAAGTGGACAGACGTAACCTGGCAACAACAGTTCATGGTGAAACCCCACCAGTGTACCACTTACTTACCCTGTGTGTGTGTGTACGGCCACCTGTTCCCACATGCGCCCCTCCCAGCTCCCGTCACCTCAGCACCGTGTTTCCTGTGAAAACCTGCCTCTCTCCCCATCAACCCCCGACCCATACTGTCCGTTCTTAACCAAATCCGCTGAATTTCAGCATGCGGGCACACAGCAGTACAGTAGCGGGAAGAAAAGCCGGTGTCTCTCGGGACGGCTGGCCCCTCCCACCCAATTAACGTGCTCGTTAATAAGGCGACTCACCCAGATTGGGCTGAAAAGGTCCCAACAGCTTTTCCTACCATTTTCCTCTCATATTGCTTCTGCTGTAGCTTAATCACGCCAGCCTTTTTGTTGACAGCTGCAGGGAACAGAGGATAACGTTGGATTAAAAAAGAAAGAAAAATGAAATTAAACTGCAACAAAATATCGCTGATTCCGCCAACACCTTCTGTCGGAGTACTACCTGTTGAATCTGTTCTACATGTACAGCGTACGTAACACGTGAACAATCTTGTTTTTCTCTTTTTGTCTACCCGAATGGATCGGAGAGGATGCTCACTTTCAGGAATCTCCAACTGTAAGATGTTCTCAACTCATTCCCAAGATCAATTGCACCGTATTTTACCGGTAAGGTCGTATTACCGTATTAGGGGCAAGACACAGTAATATTCTACTTAAATGAAAATACAAGTACTTGTCAAAATGGTGAAATTCAATGTAACTGTGGCATTTCGGTAGCCAAGGACAAATCAAGTTCGCGGAAAAGTAGGCCGGAAATGATGAAGTGCAGTACTTGAAGTTAGTAAGTAAGAATTTGTACCAATATTTGCTCATTTTCAATTCAACTTGTGACGTCAGTCTATCAGCAGATGGGGACTCAAATGCAATCCATGTTTCCTGTTTAGCGAGTTCGGAACTTCAACTTACCTTTTCATGACGCATGTACATGTTTGAGTCTGTAGAGACAAATGAGTGAACAGTAGCACAGCTATGCGCAATGGTACTAGTAATACATTTGCACGTACATGTACTTGCGTCCGTTTTGTATGAAATTGACAGGAAACTCATCATTGCTTGTGAACTGTACTTGAATGTGTTTGTTTTCAACGTTGCAGTATAATTGTGCCATCTAGTGCTATACTTGTGTTCCCAAAGTCCACTCCAAACAGAGGTTAGATGAGGACGATTGTTACTTTTTTGACTGCCCCGATCTCTTAGTCCAAAAAATAAACAGCGGTGCCCCAAAAAGGCTGGTAATAGAGGCTACCGATTCCTGGTCTGCTTGGAGGGTACATGTATCTGCTGTGCAGTGTTGTTTTGTGCGGTACTGTGATGTTTAGTTCTGCTGTATTACAATGTGCTTTGTTTGCTCGGACAGTACTAATCAAAGCGTTTTCAGGATAGTTGTCGTCATCTCTAAGATCATGTCAAATTTTTAATATTTTTGTTCATTTCAGGCGCTCGTTATGCGCATGTTAATATGCTCAAAATGATTTATGATCGAAAATCCAACCAAATAAGCCAGATAAGACTATATTGGCATTGAGATAGTAACACAGGAAAAGTAACGAAAGTCAGAACTGTCCTAATACCGAGTGATTCGGACGAAAAAAAAAAGATCTTTACATCTCTATTTGGGTAAAACGAATTATAGAAAAATGTTACACTCCAAGCAGAGTTTGGTGGGAAAAATCGTGACCTTTTCCTTATATGCCGTCTTTTTCGATCAGGTACCCTGTTGGGGAGCAGATGTTGGTGGGGAAGCTGACAAAAAAGACGGCATACAACATGTATAAGGAAAATGTCGTGATTTTCCCCCGCAAACCTCTGCTTGGTGGGTAAAAGCAAATGTGACTAACGGGTGTACCAAAGTCTCAACAGCTAATCCCGTTCATAACGTTATGGAGACCTACACGGCTGTCTTCTGTAAGCCTTTGTTCACCAACACATTTGCGCAATAATTCTTACAAATGGTTTATTACCAACCCACGAGATCACCTCAGATGGCAGAGGAAACAGGGACAATGCAAGCGGACGTTCGAGCACCCACGAGTCACCATTTTTTCCAAACCCGCGAACATCAAGAGCCCATATCTTCCGCTTGTCACCTTTGTGTGGCTTTTTCCCTCTCGATAGACAATAATCCTATATTTGGAGGATGACTCTATCGTACTTGCACGTACTAAAGTGGGCGGAAACGGAAAACAGGGAAAAAAGAAGAGAGACCGGACAGTGAAATTAACGATATCAAGTCACCGTCTTGTCTCGTCCAATTTTCGTGCCCTCCCCTTTCAAGTCAGCCTGTCAATTAGCACTCCTGATCCTCTCTCCCGCGCCTCTTAATCGGAGAATTTCATTCAGGCGACAAATAAGCGGCTTTGTGCCGCCCGGAATACACTTCTCCTCATCTTCACCTCCGCTTGGCCAATTTTCGGCCCTGCCGTTCACTTCAGAGGAATCAGCCAGATACAATTACCCGCGCAAAGAGCATCCTGATGAAGTCCCAGCCGGGCCGGGCCTGATTCACTTACACACAGTCCGCACCATCCGCGCCAACAAACACCCGATCTGTTAGGGAGAAAATCGAATCGCTGTAACTACCGAATAGACCCAACCACATTATGGTCATTACTGGAAACGGGGGGATGTTGAAAAGAGAAAACCATCTTGTTAGGATAACGACATCTGCCGCGACGCGCTTAAAACTAATATGATTGTTTACGTCTTGATATTCTGGTAGAAGGATTTTCAACATAGGTTTTTGATGTTAACTGATCTTAACTGTGTAAAAGATACAAGAGATGACGGGGATCCAGGCCTAGGGTTCAATCTTCAATACTTGTTTGTGGCGTTAAAATGTCAAGGATGTGTACTACTACCTTGTACAGTATTTTCTACTTTGAATGCTTTATTAGCTCACATTACAGTTGACAAGCTTTACAATTGTAGTCAACTAATCTTCCTGGACATAATGTAAAGATACGAACATACATAACACATACTAGTACATACGGCTATCTTCATTTCATCGCAGTTATTTTCTGCCATTCCTTTTCTGTGATTTTTTCGACCTAACCCCTTCTCTATCATTGTGGTAGTTCTATAAAATCCCTTTCCGTTTCCTGTGCAGCTAGGACTATCATCAAAACAACTTTAACCTACAGAACTTCTCCAGTAACGCAAACTTCTCTAAACGAGAGTGTTCCACAGGGCTCCCTTTTGGGCTCCTTACTCTTTTATTAATCATATAAATATCGTTTACTTTAAAAACCTGTTTTAGATTAACAAGAGGACACCGCAAGTGATGGGTTGCCCTTGCTAATTGGGCTATCAAAGAGTTCGACAGCCCACCACGCTTCAGAATCACAAGTTCTGATCGTCAGTCATTCGTTTCTTTCATTCCTCACATTGTGTTCCACAGGGCTCCCTTTTGGGCCCCTCACTACTTCATTAATTATATAAATATCCTTTACTTTAAAACATGCTTTAGATTAAAAAGATGACGCCGCTTGTAATGGGTTGCCCTTGGGCTATCAAAGCGTTCGACAGCCCACCATGCTTCAGAATCACAAGTTCTGATCGTCAGTCATTCGTTTCTTTCCTCCCTCACATTGAGTTGACTGTCCGGACCACCTGTGTGGCTTCGTGCGTCACTCGCTGTCGTCCCGGCTTCCCCGCGACAGTTGCTGACGCGAGAGCCGCGCGCGCGAGGGCCGACCGGTGGGAGCCCCTGCGCATTTCCTATTTTCGTTTTGTGAAAGACAAGTCTCCGGAGCGGAAGCCGTGCTGGGAATAGGCATAAGCATGTAGGCGACCCTGTCGGTGGCGTTCTCCACAGTTCGACTGAGACGGGGGTGTGATGTGGTGGCGGTAGCCGCCCTGCACATTTCCTCATTTCGTTTCTTGAAAGACAAGTCTCCGGAGCGGAAGGCGTGGTGGAAATAAACGACCCTGTCGGTGGCATTTTCCACAGTTCGACTGAGCCAAAAGCACGAGATCGAATTTATCTGTATTTGTCGCCTGATTTGTTGCATTTTAAAACTTTCGAACCGGAAAACTTTTCCGATGAAGGTTAGACTTCCAGGTAAAACTACCTGAAGTCAGACCGTTTACAAAAAATCATATAGCTGCTTGGGCAACTTTTGAATTGTGGATGTCTACGTATACCTTTCTGATGTTTGTATTAAAATATTGAAAAGACTTACATATTGTTAATGTCGTTTTCGCTGAAAAATTTTGAAAGTTTCTAAATTAAAAAATCTTTTTTTGGGTGAACAGAAAACAAGTAAAAATGAGTTAAAATATCTTTGCTTTTTCTGGTCTGTGTTGAAAACTTCCTATTAGATGCCAAATTTGATATTTTTTTATTTCATTTGATATGAAAAATATTACCTGGCTCATGGTACTATAAAATGCATAATTATGTATACTTGATATCAACACATCAAACCTTCAGTTCAGTGATTTATTTCCACAGTGGAAAACCTTTATCAATCATATAAAGGATTAATACACAGCCTGACATGACTGGACTACATGTATATTAGCTCAGTAGTTGACAGACACAAATACATTAAGTCATAACTACTATATACACTCGGCACAAAAACTTTGGAATATCAACTTTGGTATATCATATTTCCGTTATTTATGCATCAATTTCAATGTATCATATATCAATAGAAAGCTTGTGTGATTTTCTTTCATATGGTGTCAAACTTATCATGATTGTAAACACATGGAACGAGCACAAGGCCTGCTTACATGAGTGGGTCACAAAAAAAAAGTGCCCAAATTCCCCTACTTCTGTTCAACACTGTATTGTCCTGTTGATATTGGCGCGTGTGTCACTGGTTCAATCAATCCTCTTTTCACCTCACATTTGGTATACGGAACATACAAGGTTTTAGCACACTTGTGTGATTCTGCCCTTTCAATAGTTGGATGGCAGAATCAAAGCGCGGATGCAGCAAGGAGAACCGCACGCTGACACGACAAGAGTAACTTTCGGCATTTGGTGGTGGAGGCAGCGCCATGGTGTGGGGCGGTATAACCGCCATTGGAAAAACAAGACTCGTCATCATTCCAGGCAACTTCAATGTGGTAAGATATAGGGACACCATCCTCCATCCAGTCACAATATCCTACCTCTTCAATATGGGACCAAATGCCATTCTGCAAGATTACAACACCAGTCCACACAGAGCAAGGACCATTGGACGCTGTAGTACAGTCTTATGGTGGAATAGCCTTCCTACGGCTTATGGCTAGCACTCGATTGATCACCTCTTGCCATGGTTCAGATTTTTTTGCTTGAATAAAGAGTAACAGCAGATTTGATTGACATGTCCTGTTTAGTCAACTTACCTTCATTCACAAGTCAATACTGACGGAAGAAAATGAGCAGAATGGAGTGATTGACTTTAGTAGGGTAATTTTGTCACTTTATCTTTAGGACGCCCTGTACGTAAGCAGGCCTGGTGCTCGTTCCATGAATTTACACTCATAAAATACTCAGATATGCTAAAAAGAAACTTGGATGTTCTGTATACCAAACGTTAGGTGAAAAACGGATTGATTGAATCATTGTCACCCGCGGCCATAACCAGACGATACAGTTTTGAACAAAAACGTGGGAATTTGGGCACTTTTTTGTCGTGACCCACTCACGTTAGCAGGCCTAATGTATGTTCCATGTGTTAACAATGATAATGAGTTTCATACCATTGGAAAGAAAATCATGCAACCTTTCTATAGATATATAATATATTGAAATTGATGCAGAAACAACAGAAATATGATCAACCGAAGTTGATATTCCAAACTTTTTGTGCTGAGTGTATATATGCTGAAGTTGATTCCTCTGCATTCCTGCTTTTAAGTAATTGTTCACTCACAATATGGCCTGCCATATCATCGCTTGCAGAAAAAGTATGGCACGGGATTTATGTACATAATAATGTAAAGGCCATGGTACAACTGCTTCTCCTATCACAATACAAAGGAATGACAACTTAAAACGAACGAACAAAGTAGAAAATATAAACTGTCATGTGTTTCTACTACTTGACCTCGCAAGTAACAAAATCAAATAAAAAACAAACATATTCTCTAGTGTACTTTTCCAGAATGTCATCATTGCTTTGCTGAAAACTTATTGCAGGACTGATATCCTGATATCTAGCTGGTAACTACTTTGAGCTGTACTGTACTTAGTACAAGATGAGTCTTTGAAATGTCTACTTATTCATCTAGCTTGACCTATGTAACCAACATTAATGGTTGGTAATTATGTAATGTCTTCTGCAATGCTTACAACTATTGTGTCTGTCTGGTTACTATATAGTATATTTCTGTCTGATTACACTTGATTTGTGATTTGTAACGAAGAAAACAAATTTTGTTACCTATATAATGGAATGATGTTGATGATACTTACAGTATACTGTAAATTGTGAAAAATTGGCAGTGGTTTCATGTTTATGGTTTTTGTGGTGAAAGCTGCAAACTTACATTTGGTGTAGTTTCTGGTTGTGTCTTTAATACTGCAAAATCTTGACCTTTGTCTTACTGCAAACTTAAAAGCTACTTGATAGTGCTACTTATTGGCCTTTGACTCAGTCACTGAGAACAGTGTTGATGACACATTTGGGACAGGCCATGGGGATCTGTGTGTTTGTGTTGAAATGGTCACACAGCAGTCTGGTGGTGAGGGGGAGGGGGGCGCTGTGGGCCTTCATGCGACTCTCAAACCTGGAGGAAAGGAAAACAAGGCACAGTGAAGATTTTTCACATAAGAGCCTTATAGAAAGTTTGAATCGCAGTGATTTACATAGGATATTTGAGAAGTTCTAATTAGATGCACTACAATAGAGCAAGAAAACTATACATACAAACAACAGTAGATACAACTGGGCATGTATCAACAAAAGGTATAATGAAAGGTATCAATTCCTGGTTCAGACTGGTTCAATGTGGCAGTACAGATCCCAATGTCTGTGCACCTGGCCGAGAATGGTTGAAACAAAACATATACATATTCATAGATTTTCAAACAAACCTGTACACCTCCTCCCGATAATCCTCCTCGCGATACGAATGTCCACAGGTGAAGAACACAGCCTTCTGCGGGATCCGCGACTCCTCCTTCGGCCTCCGGTCACCGAACACGGCCTCAGCCTCGCTCTGGGACAGCTGGATGCACCCCCTCTTCCCAGCATCCTTCTGGAGGTTATGCATGATCTCCTGCCACAGCTTGTCCTCCGGAACTAGGTTGTCCGAGTTGCTAGGCAACGGGAGCAGGCTGCTGTGGTTGGATCCAAGTATTGCTTCTTGTAAGGCCTCTTCTTGCTCCAGAGGAACCTAAGTGTAGAACTTATTGTTAATTATTCTGTTGTTTATCTTGCTATACTTTGCTTTTGTCACCAACACAACCCTGGGCACCATCCCTGATTTTTATACACTGCAGAGGCGGCGGCACGAATTTTCGTCTGGGGGGGCGAACTTTTTAATGACAGAATTTTGCGGCACACGCTTACGTAGCGCCGAAGGCGCTACAAGTCGCGCCTCCGGCGCGACCACCCTAGGGGGGTCCGGGGGCATGCTCCCCCGGGGAAATTTGAAATCTAGACCCTCTAAAACGGCATTTCCTGCGTTTTGACGGGCAAATTTTGCTGCCAGACTAAGCTAAGTTTGATGGCAATTCTGTTAGAAAGACACATGGTTTTAGCGAGGGCAATGCCCCCAAAATATTTCACGATTTCGAGTGTCGAAGATGCGAGCTGTCGCAAGGTTGGTCTTGGAAAATTTCGAAATCTGCACCCTCTGAAACGACATTTTCTGTATTTTGAGGGACAAATTTTGCTTGCAGACTATACTAAATCTTATGTCATTTTTGTCAAAGAAAAAGATGTTTGAGGGCGATGACCTAAGCTACCACGCACAAATTTTCACCATGTCGTTGTGAGCGACGGAGGCGGAAGTCATCGCTAGGCAGGTCCGGAGAAAATTTTAAAGTCTTGACCGTCTGAAACGTCATTTCCTGCATTTCAGTGGCACATTCTGCTTGTAAACTAAGCTAAGTACGATAGTACAATTTATATTGGTTTAAAGATTTTTCAGAGCAACGCTCCCGCAACATATTGTCCTGCGCCGAAGACGCAGCCGTCACAAGGGAGGTCTGGCGAAATTTTGAAATCGGGACTCTCTGAAACGCCATTTCTTGCATTTTCAGGGATAAATTTTGCTGTTAGACTAGCTTGATTTTATGAAATTTCCATCATCATAAAAATACACAAGGTTTTAGCTTGATTTTTTGGGGGGGGCGACGCCCCCCCAACATATTTTCAGGGGGGGCAGCCGCCCCCCCTGCCCCCCCGGTGCCGCCGCCACTGCACTGGGGATTATCTTTGTTAGTTTTCAGGGGCTCCTAAACTTTCCCCCCAGTAATGATTGCGCATACCTTTGTTCCTGTGAGAAACATTTGACATCTTTGCCTCTTTCGCACTCTTAGTGTCAGATAGCCAAGTGCCGCAAGTTTTTGTCTATTACAAGCATCTTTAATACAGTTTTATATAGCTAAAAATGAGTCTGAGACGAGGTTGTGGTTACCTTTCCCTGCATGATCTGCTGAGTGACAGCTGAGGTCAGCTTCAGATGGAAGGTTGTGGAGAAACTGACAGACTTTGTAGATGTAGCCTCCCCAGCAGTCTGTGTCTCCCTCTTCCTATAGAATAGACAACATGGTCATGTACACTGCTCAAGTATACTGTTTCAAAGTCTGCAACTGAAATACCTCTGTAGTTCCTGAATATGTCACGTCTCCCCAAGAACAAGAGATACTATATGTATCTGTCATAGAAGTGATGAGTAAAGAAAGCAGCCCAGATGCCCCACCTGTGCAGCACCATGAAGAGTGGACAGGCCAGTGTAGGCAGGTGTGTTTCTAACACAGGCTCCAGCCCAGCCGTCTCCAGACCTGCCTCCTGCCAGAACTCAACCACCTGCGCACAAACAAAACAATACAAAAATTACTGTAAACCTTGAAACTTTTGCAGTTTTTTCAGTTCTGGTGGTAACCTCTTCACCAAGACTTTATTACTCTCCAGGCAGAGGTTGGTAGGGAAGATTGTGACCTTTTACTCAGGTCTCCTGTTTTCTGTCCGCACTTCCCACCAACCTCTGCCTTTGGTGAGAAGTGCAGACAGAGAAGACTGAGAAAAAGGTCACAATCTTGCCCACCAACCTCTGCCTGGACAGTAATGAATTCTTTGTATGACTACTGTATTGCAGTATTGTTTCTACTGTGAATTTAAAACACAGTAAAAAAACTGCTTTTCACTCCACACTTCTAAATACCAATGTCTAAAAATGTATCTTTAACTAATTTACTTTCCACTCCTATACTATTTTATTTGAAGTATCTTTCTAAAGTACTGTCTCTTAAAAAAACTGATGTCGCAAAGCTTTTACATTACTACGAATCACAATCCGTCTTTCCTGGACTTGACAAAGTACTGCCACTTACTCCTTCTAAAAGCTGCTGGTGTCTTTGACTGGAATCCAACCCTCCAGTACTGTCCTCTATCACCATGGTGATGTAAGAAGACACGTGATTGACAGCTTCATCAGACGAGATCTCTGAATCAGCTCTTTTGAGTGCCTTCAGTCTGTATACCAAAGCCTAGATGAAACAATACTGGCCATTAAATAACAAAGTTCTTTAATTTACCTTCCTCAGTATAATAATGACTAGTTCTACTTAACACAGCAGCAAGGTGGCATTGCTAACATTGCAGTGAGCAGAATGCAGTCCCAAATGTGACGCTTAGTTTGTATCCCCTTCCTTGTAACAATTCATGGAGTAGATTTTCTGATCCAACAGTGCATCTGTTGTCCTCTAGGTCTATCACCTTGTCACTGTATTATGTGTAGTTGATTCTTGTTGACTCAGTCTACACACATTATCAGTACAGCTTTTCTAACTTTTTACATAATGACTTCTGTGTACCTAATATTCTAAAGCATGATTAGAAGGTTTAAACTCCACATGTTTATGGGCTGATGTATCAATCAAAGTAAACACTGTACTACAAGAGTAGTGTATCTTTGCAGAGCACGTTCCAATACTATAGTGCTGAAGAGAGCTTTACCTGTGGGAAAAGGCTGAGCTCATCATAGATGTCTGCAGCACTGGCCCAGTCCTCATAGTCCTGACACAGCCTGGGGGAGGGGGGCAGGGAAACAAAGATCCATCACAACTCATGACTTTATCATTGATAACAGATGTTGCATGCTTGAAAAAGGATTAGGAATTTAAGAGGGACAGAAAATTGACACAAAGGCAGGAAAACAGCAATGGACATGACATTTCAGATGTAGATGTTTCTCATTTACATGTTTGGGATAACTTAAATGGTAATATTACCTAGCCTGGAGTTTGGTATTGTCAGCTTTAGTCTGCTTCCAGCAGTGGTCTGTAGCTACTGTTGGAAGCAGACTGATGATAACAAGACCAAACTTGATCTAGACAAAACTTTACCACATTCCATATGATTGCCAGTATGACATGAATGTAACAATGAACAGAATTGAGAGCGTCTATCTCATACCTGACGACATCATGTGGCTGGTAGAATGTCCCTAAGTGTTTGATGG
Source organism: Branchiostoma floridae (assembly GCF_000003815.2). Taxonomy (NCBI): domain Eukaryota; kingdom Metazoa; phylum Chordata; class Leptocardii; order Amphioxiformes; family Branchiostomatidae; genus Branchiostoma; species Branchiostoma floridae. Next base: position 18,657,065 of record NC_049983.1, on the reverse strand, counting down.
CAGCTCTCAGAGCCTGTCTGCCGTAGGCGGGACCACCCTTGTCTACTGTAGACAGATCAGGCAGACCGGCATCATCCTCTGGGTCCTCCAGGCTCTGATAATTCAAACATTCAAACAATAAACTAGACATAACAATTATTATTACCGTTCTTCTTTCGTACATTAGCTTGATGTTGACTACAGCATAGGAGTGTACACTACTGTATGTTTTCAAATCTACTCACTCACTCACTCACTCACTTACTCACTCACTCACTCACTCACTCTGGTGTCAAATTTTCTACATTGTACTAAAACAAAACAAAGCAGTAAATGCTATGCTAAGGCTAATGTTATCCTGTCCTTGGTGCTGAACTGTCAATTGTTATCCTCTAAACTGACAGATGCAGAAAGCTGTTTGATATATCAGCACATGAACCTCCTAAAAATACCATTTCTACAAATAATCACAGATATAACAAGCTATAGCCGACATGCTAACTTGTAGAGAAAACACATAACTTATAGATAGCTCATGCAAACCAGAACAAGTTTTTTCATAACTGCTGAAGTAAATCTTCATTTTACAGAAAGTAGATACAAGCAAAATTCTCTACTGTTAGCTGAAAACTGTTTGTGAATTACAACTTTGTTTGGGGCAAAGATAAAGCCTGTAAGGTAGCCCATTTTTAGCTTTAGTATGCTCCCTGGGTTACTCAGCAGGGAAGCAGCCAAGATAGTGTACAAAAGCTAAAAAGGCAGGCTAGCATACAGGCTAGCACAGATAAAGACACCTTCATTAACAGCTACATCTTCAAATGAAGTGAGACTTAAGCATTAGAAGTAAAGATATTGACTCAAGTTTCTTATGTATGTACTGCCCTAGAGCTTGCCATACATTGTATCTGTTATAGTTGTTGTGCAATAAAGATTGAAAAAATCGATTGAATTGAATTGAATACCTCTTCATCTTCACCACTGACATCATGATCCTCCTCTTCTCTCAGCACGATGGCACCAGGGATGCCCTGGAGCTGCAGGGGTGTGAGGACATCTCGACCAATGAAAGAGGAGATCCCCAGTGATGAGGATGAAGAAGAGGAGGAGGAGCTCTGCTTCATGTCTATCCCCAGCTGACCATGGCTGTTCCTGCCCCACACCCAAACCTTGCCTGATCTGAGGTGCAGGAGAGCAGAATGAATAGAATGAGCAGAATAGACAACTAAGCCATGTACAAAGCCAATTACATTTGGATAGTTTTAGTGGGACAGTTTCTTACCAAACCTTGACTCATGTGTAGGTGCACAAGAGCAGAATGAAGATCTACAAGGGGGAAACTACTGATGACTGCAAATGTAACGTTAATCATTCTAATAACAGCATGGTGTTAGCCATAGACAAGTAACCAATGTACAAAACCAATTACATTTGGATTGTTTTATTGGGATACTTTCTAACCTATTTATGAAGTTTATTACCAAATCTGAAGGTGCAGGAGAGAAGAATGAACATCTACAAGGGGGAAATTTATGATCACTGTAAATGTACATGTACACAATCAGTTACATTGGATAGTCTCTTACCTGTCCACAGCTACAGAGAAGTCCTCTCCCGCTGCTATGGCGACCACCGATTTCCCTGACAGCACATGCACTACCTTAGGAATGGTGACCTCTGACCTTCCACCATGTCCCAGCTGTCCACAGTTGTTCATGCCCCAGGAGAACACCTCACCTGAACAGCACACATACAGAGAGAAGCAGGTGAAGTTTCAGGACAAAAGTTGGACAATATATGAGGTGTTTAGACCAGATTTCATTACAAACGAGTGTACCTGTCTGTCTATGTTTCTACATTACGTACTTTCTATATAATAGTCACATTCAATAAGTGACAGTAATCGAGTTGCCAGAGTGACAGGATAAGTAATTTATCAACTTTCTGCAGACTGCTGACAGATATTCCAGGTCATAGGGTCTATGAAAGAGCCTATTAGTTCAAAAGAAGCTAATAAAACTGTAAATATTTCACAGAGGCATGACATCTTCAAATTCTTGTAGTTAATGATTCTAACACACATAGTTATTACATACATGTACAAATTCAAGACCTCACCATTATGTAGGATGTAGTAGTAATTGGTTTATTCATTGATAAAACATGTATGAAATCGGCCTTGTAGTAAAAACTGAATTGATCCGAGATTTACAATCAACTTGTACAGTGAAAACAATGCAATAAGTTATCATAACTGATTATGTCACAGATGACACCCCGATTATCAATTCCAAAATCCTTCCGATGGACTATAATTTTGACCACCCTCTCTCTAGAGCTAATATGGATGAAACTCAACCAACTGCTTTTGGTAAAAGTTTAATAGATATGTACAAACAACGTTCACTCGTAAACGATCAATATATCATGATCAAACACAATCTATCTGTCCACCAATAAATAAATATCTGTCCACCTTACCCGAGGAGGTTAACAGCATATTGTGTACAGCACCAGCGACCACCTGCCTGATCCTCCCCTCCACCCTGCACTGTACCCACAGGGGCTTGAAGAGCTCCCCTGACAGCCCCATGGCGTGTTTGGCGGGGCTCTGTGTGTAGGAGGTGCTGGCACGGGCCTGTCGGCGGCTGTTCTGTAGGTACTGCTTCCACACTTGGGGGTGGCGACCAAAGGTGTACACCTGCTGACTGGATGTGACCACCACCTGAATGTGTTGGATGAAAATATTAAGAGTGACATGTTACACGTCTTTGTCTCAGACAAATAATTTTAGAAACTGTTCTGTAGGTACTGCTTCCACACTTGGGGGTGACGACCAAAGGTGTAAACCTGCTGACTGGATGTTACCAGCACCTGAATGTGTTGGATGGAAATATTACTATTAGAAATGTCTTGGTCTCAGACAAATAATAATCTTAGAAGTTGTTCTGTAGGTACTGCTTCCAGACTTGGGGATGGCGACCAAAGGTGTACACTTGCTGACTACATGTGACGACAACCTGAATGTGTCGGATAGAAATATTATACTTGTCTTGGTCTCAGACAATATTAGTATAGCAGCTATCTGTGTTTAAAAAAGGCTAGGGTCAAGATGACTCTGGTGCTCCAAAGCTAATGTAGCTCTACCCAATGCCATATGATTTGTTCAGCTTCACATTACTACAGGTTAAAAGCTTTGTCCATCAGTCAACTTATAAGGTCGAGAAGATTTTTTAAAAGCAAAAATAGAGTTAAATGCCAATATTTCTGTGTTGGTTGTAAGAGCATCGTGCCTAGTAGGATCAGTGTTGTTCTGCAGTGTATTGTTGTGTAGAACACAGGAGTTGAGTGTTGAGCCGCGACAAATATCTAAAACTATTTCACTGTAGAATGTGCCTGATTTAGACCCAGCTCTTCTGTAAACTAAACAAAAATTGAATAGAATTTATGGAGGTGTTGATAACTTATTGCAGAGCTTACCGTGTGAAAGAGTCCACAGGCAACTTGAGCGACTTTACCCATAATCCCCTGCACTCTCTGGGGGATGCTGACTTTGTCGGTAGCACCGTGTCCCAGCTGGCCATGGAGACCACATCCAAATGTAAAGACCTCTCCACTCCTGCACATATAAATACAACTCAGAGGATCAGTTTCATTGCTTTTACACAGACTTCAGAATAGAATATCTGTACATACTCACTAAAATATACACAGTTAAACATGTACAAAAATTCAAATTGGACATAATTGTCCTGAAGCTATGAAAAACCCTTATCTTACAGGTCTTTGAGTAAAAAGGAATGATTCTTGTCGAGCATATGTTTCCAGGCATGTCTCTACTTGGATGCTACATGTACTTAACATATTGCAACATTGCATTTTGACCATGCTCATTTGAAAAGTCCATTCCGTTTATTCTATGATTTCTTTTGTTCTTCATAGGCTCATTCAATCCTCCCCGTATTTTTCCCACTCAAACATCCATAGAATTTTGAGCCCCAGATACGGACCTGGTCAGCACTGCAGTGTGTGCATACCCAGTAGACACCTGGACAGCGTTCTGTACTGCTGCCACCAGGTGAGGTTTGTTCAGGTTCTCTGCGTTCCCCTGACCCAGCTGCCCATGTACACCCCAGCCCCAGGTCCACACCCTGGTGGAAAAAGTATAAAAATTATCATGTCTACTAATCATACTCATAGCAGTATTTGAATAAATCGGTTCACAGTTTTAACTACATTGTACACATGTTAAGGTTGAAGGCCTGAAACATGCATAAAACACACATCAGTCAATACACAGTTCACCAACATAGTCCACAGAACACTAACCTTCCCTCCCCATCCAGGGCTGTAGAATGGTACTGTCCTGTTGCCACAGCAACACAAAACACATCCTTCAGCTGGGTGACCAGGGTCGGGTGGGTCTGTCTGTCCCAGTCTCCCAAACCCAGCTGACCGTAGGTTGAAGAACCCCACGCATAGACCTGCTACAAGTAAGATGGAATAAAACCCATAAACAACTGGGTACAAGAAACAACAAGAGTTCGAAAAAAAATCTGCAAAACAACAACAACAGACAAAACCAATACCTGCCCATGCATTTAGATCAAAGCCTCTTTCATTGACCCCATGGCCTGGATTTCCATGACTGATTGACAACTCATTGTACTGTGGCAAGTCTGACCTTTGTGCATCATCATTCCACTCACTTCCTGACACTCTACTCACAGTGTATTCAAATAACTATGGACACACACCAGCCCACACTGAAAACAAAGAATCTCCACACACAATTAGAGTAAAAAACAACTTAGCATTAACATTACGAGAGATTCTCCATTCCATTCACCCTTAAATCTAGTTTTTCAGATTTCAACAAAATTAAGCCCAACCTACCCCATTGTCACACAGTGCCAGTGTATGGTCCTGCCCACATGACACAGCCATGACCTGTACCCGCTGTATGGACAGGGTCTCCACCCGCATGGGCGGCACATACCCACTGTCCCCCAGCAGCTGACCGTGTCCCAGCCGGCCCTGGTGGGGCTTCCCCCAGGTGTAAACTCCCTCCTCTGGAAAATAGGAAGTATAAAAGTAGGCTGATTAAATCTCGCTTATACTATAAGTTATAGCAGCCCACCAACATCTGCTGGCTGTGGGGAGGGGCAAGTTACAACCCCGGACAGCAGAGTTTGTGTTACACAGACTGATATACAGGTAATGAGAAACTCATTACCTTCACCAAGGAGGTTATAATCTTGGTATTGTTTGGTAACAGTGTAATGAAGTTTGTGTGGAGTGGTGTTAACTGTTTTGCAGCATTACTCCATGCAACTATAACTCCATAAAATCTATTGATTATGAAATTTGGATAGGACTTGACCAATTGAAGAAATTATTAGATTTTGGGCCCATGGTGTTTTTTCTTGGTACAACAACAGAACTTCCAGTTTTGCTAGTATGGGTCCTCAACAAGCTATGATTACCATTTTTTGTGGGAGACAGCTCTTGAGCTCAGGAAGAAGTGACATAAGCTTGGGCTTTCTCGCAGCTTTTTCAGAACTGCATTTCATTTGCAGACTTTCAAATAGGAAGAATTACGTAGTTCCAGTTCCACAAACTGCATTTCATTTGCAGACTTTCAAATAGGAAGAATTAAGTAGTTCCAGTTCCACAAAATGTGCATGCTCTACTGCACTCAGTAAAGAAGTCAATAGAAGCAAAAGCTATCAGTTAACAGACAACCAGAGACAAGGACCCAATTTTTGCTATCAAACCCAGACACATCTAGGGTTTGATGAAAACTGACCTGTTAAAAGTGCCACATGCTGTTGTCCACAGGACACCACAGCTGCCTGTGAAAGTGGAGGTTTCCTTTTTACAGGCACCTCACCAGCTGTCTCTGGGCCACCGTGTTCACAATGGTGGTCTCTCCTACATGCAAAAAACAACAAGTATAAAAAATAATAATATATGTCAATGATGACAATTGAACAAACTCCACAGAACTTTATGCATAGAGATTGCAATCTAGCAGAGTAACCAATTCTACTGGTAAGTTAGTTCTGATATAGAATAAATCGACCAATGGGATATACATGTACAATAAAGGTCTTCATTCTCCTTTTCCTGTTCCTCCCCTATCTCTCCCAGCTCCTCACTCCTTCCCAACAACCTTGCTGACTTCCATGGTGCTGAAATGCCATCAATTGAAGGACGGAGATGTTAAAGATATAGAAAATCAGCTGCTGATAATTTGTGATGGGATTGTGGGAAGAGGAGGGAAGGAAGGGTCAGCGGGGGGCATTAGGCATTTCAATTTCAAGTTTCACTTCCCTTCAATTGCTAACAAGTATGTAAGTGTTCATTTCTTGCGCAGTCATATGACATTGCACAAATAAGCCACTTTACCTGTAGTTGAGCACAATGAGCACATAGAGGAAGAACTGGGCAGTGGGCGGTGGCTGCCTGACTGCCTGGGTCTGGATGGGACTGGTCACTGTCCATACTGCTAACAAGAATGCGTGTTCACTGTCTAGTTTGTTCATTTATATGCCACTTCACCTACCTGTAGTTGATCACAATGAGCACATAGAGGAAGAACTGCACCAGCTCGCGGGCTGTGGCTGCCCGGCTGCCTGGGTCTGGGTGGGACTGGTCACTGTCCAGACTGCTGATGGACAGGATGCTTGAGGAGGAGGTGGTTCTGGGGAAAACAAACAAAGGAAATCACATTATTTGGGTAGAGTCCATTCCAAGACACCATGAGGGTTTTTAGGCGATATTTATAATTAGTCTGAATTATTTTGAATAAAAGAATATCTGAGCCACAATAATTAGATTATTTTAAAAAAATTGACTGAGAAAATACTCATATATTTGAATTCCTTTGAATATTTTAGAAACATTTTGAAAGTAACTGTACAAAAATATCTTTATTTAGAATAATTGTGAAACCTCTGTGTGATTATTTCACATTTACAAATATTTACAAAAAATGGTAAACCTGGCCAAATGGTTAAATTAGTTTATTGCCCCCATAAAACTAAGCCCTATTGTTGCATCTGTATATTTTTAGATTTTACTGCTGGGTACTGGTGGATCCTTTGTGGTGGGCCATTGTTGCATGGCACCCAGCCATACTTTGCAAGGATGTGTGAATTGCTATCTTCCCAGCCCACTCAACCATTTACAAAAAATGGTAGAAAATGGTAAATAATGGTAGAATGTTGTTATCATTATTTAGAAACCATTAGAAGTATCCAATTCCACACGATGAATATTTCCAAAGTTTTACAGGACCAGGGAAATATTTATAAAGTTGAAACAGTGTTACAAATATTTCTGAAGTATCAAATGTCCTAGACATATAATTACAAAACATTCAAATCAATTCTAAACAATGGCCACAAACATCCGCATGGTGTCTTGGAATGGACTCTAAGTCCAATTTTTCTTTTGGAAATTATAGCTTATTACTTATAAATCACATTTGTCTTTAGAATATACTAAAGCACATTTACGCTGGATTACAGAAAGCATGCCTGAAATATTGTAAATGCATTTGTCTTTTACAGTGATTTAATTTCAGGAGGGAAAAGGAGGTTTTCCCAGTATTTCAAATTTGCAGTCAAAACAACTCTCTCGTACAATACTGAAATACAAAACATACACACATGTATATTATGATTTTGCATTAAGAGGTCACCTTGAAAACCATCAAAAGTAAGCCACCATAAACATTATGAGACTTACAATGGTGAAATCTGGAAATGGCAAACATGAAGAGTTACTTGTGAATTTGACAATTGCCTGAAATAGTCATTAAAACAACATGCATGAATCTTTATTTCCGTAATTGAATGGTCCACAGACCTGTGTCTGGCCCTGGCCATGTGAAGAGCCCTGGAGACCTGAGGTCGGGAGGGGTCAAACACCCTGGCTAGGCTCAGCAGTGTACTGTCATCCAGCTGGGGCACACAGGAGTACAGCATGCCTGGGGGGGGGGGGGGGGGGGGGGACATGGGGGCAAGGTCATGGTCCTGTGGTTAGGGTTCAAGACTTAGAATATGAAGATCTAGATTCAAATTCTGAGCAGGCCCCAATGTAGAGGAAAGGCACTTCACACCTATTTTCTAACTCAACAATGGTTAAAATGAGTTACCTATAATGGCAATTTGGGTAGGGACTAATCCTTTCTGATGGGGCTTAAAGCCTGGAGGCCTTGGGTTTGAGAACATGTACAGCCCAACCTTGAGAACATTAGAGATCCCACTGCACTTATTAAAAAAGGGGAGGAGTCCATCCCTGTAAATGTGTGAGTGAGCAAACCTTATAGTTGCCAAGTTGTCATCTTGAAAAGTCGATAGTCACCTGTTGTGTCATTCCATGATGTTATAAATATCAATAGATAGATATATACAACTTTCTTTGTATGCTCAACTTGTGGCAAACAGTGTAGGAGCAGAGCCGGACTAGTTGCACACTGCAGAGCCCACCAGAATTGAACGTCCGTCAGGATGAAAAGGAACAAGAAGAAGAAGATAGATGAATAGAAAAGAAAGCCCCACCTGTGTGAGCCAGTGCCAGGTCAGGCTGGGTCAGCAGTACCCTGACTGTCTCCCCCGACGACAGGGCCTTGAGGAAGGCACCTGCAGCAGCTGTACAGATGGCCTGGCTGTAGCCTCTACTGAGCAGGTCGGACAGGATGGGCCCGCGCAGGTGCAGGGTGCCCTGTTGGGCCAACAGCTCCAGGGCTGTAGGCACCAGGGCACGGGCCTGGGCAGAATGGGAAGTAATACTGTGTCACCGCATGTGCTGAAATTATATCTTATAACAAGATATCATAGCAAACCTGTTATAGAAAGCAGCACTAGGGCTGTAGGCACCAGGGCACGGGCCTGGGCAAAGTGAGATTAATATATATGTCACCATGTGCTGAAATTGTTTCTTACAGGTTCCTGATATAGCAAGCCTGTTTTTCACCAGTAGTAGATGCATTGATGGGCACCACCATCTTAGTATTCTGACACCTTAAGGTGGACATTTTGTACCTGGTCAAGACAGTTATAAGACTGCAGCACAATCATCTATTACTAGTTGGCACTTCTGTCTAGTACTCAAGGCAAAACCTAGGAATTTTTTGAAGGTGTGGCATCATAACAAATACACAGTGAGTAGTATTTTCACCTTAGCCACCTCAAACAGCAGCTCCTGCAGGCCCTGTGAGGCCAGCAGCTGCAGTGCTGCCTGTTCATCGTAGTGGAAGTTATCCATGAGGAACTCCCTGAAACCCTCCATGATGGCGGGTCTGTCCGGGTGCTGCAGGATCTGCTGGGTGTAACAGTGCAGGGCACAGTCGCACAGCTGCTTCTCTTCCTTAGCTGGCAGCTCCCCTGGTTTACTAAGTACCTGCGGACGAAAGGTTGCAATAATAAGCCTGTTCATAGTTCCAACTGTGCATGTGCAATGAGATGCATTGTGGGTAATATGTCAAACATAAACAAAACATGTCTGGACATGCATTAATTCCCAAGAACAGGATTGTGTCAACCTGACCATGAATCTTAAAACACTGTGAAAAGCTGCATATTCCTCCTACTGCAAAATAAAACCTCCTACTGCAAATGGAAATGAATTTACAGTAGTGCCTGACAAATGTCCAATCCTGCGTGACCATGACCAACCTGCTTCAGGTGTGTCATGACCTCAGTCATGTGACCATACTGGGCCAACTTTTTTATGCGTTTGTTGTGCGGGGCCTTGGACAGCTGGTACAGCTTCACAGCCTGTGCAACCTCTCCCCGGGACAGCATACAGTCAGCTGACACCTGGACAACACATATGAGCTTTCATGAACATGCTGCAGGCCGCGCACATGCTGCATGCCGTGCACATGCTGCATGCCGCGCACATGCTGCAGGCCGCGCACATGTTAACACATAATAATAGTTGTCACGGGTCAAGTTTTGTGGTATTGTTAATGTTAGGCCCTGTGTTGTTGCAATTCTTACATAGAGTTGTTCATTCCTCAGGTGAACACAGTTGGAACATTTAACGTAGATCAACTGTCTGTGGCAGAGATGGCTCAGAACGAACCAAACGAGGATGGAGAGAAGGGGGTGATCATTAACACAGCCTTTGAGGGGCAGCAGGGACAGGTGGCATACTCAGCGTCCAAGAGCGCCATTGTAGGGATGACCCTGCCGATAGCACGAGACTTGGCTGACAAGGTCATCAGATTCAACACTATTGCACCTGGTAAACTTGTTTCACTTATAGAATCACACTAAAACCATTTGCTGTAGAAAGCTTTGATACTCAGCCCAACAGTTGTTGCAACATCACCTGGTATTGTCATTCATCATTTTCTTTATTTTATTGTACATGTACATAATATATATTTTCCTTTTCAAGGAATATATATACATGTACATATATCTTCCAATCTCAAATAGCTTTTTCACTGGACTCATATCATATAAGGTCCATTGCATGCATTTTCCTTGGGATTTCTCTAAAATGTCCACATTCCTTACCTCATATAACATGTTCATGTCCAGCCCTAGAGTGATGCCCAGTCTCTCAGCTGCTACAGTGTCTCCTGCCGTTACAGCCAGATCAAGGAACAGCTGCTCTGGGACTGTTCTGCATGGACAAAAGCAAAAAAATGGAGCCAGAGTAGCATAAAATTCAATGTCATGTTCTTGTCTATGACCAAGGTAATGATGAAAATGGAGAAAAATAAGTCACTATACCTGGGTCTACACTCATACACTCCTGCTGAAGTCACCACCACACAACCCTCAAGAAGGGTTCCTTGAGTAAAGTCTATCTTGGTCAAGTCTGCCTCTGATTGGTCAACATTCATGGATGGAGAAGCCTTAGCTGATTGGCTGGCTAGAACACCCTTGTCTTCTGATTGGTTGCCATGAACCATGTCCTGTGATTGGCTTGCTAGATCCACCTTTTCTTCTGATTGGTTGCTGGGAGTCCTGCCCTGTGATTGGCTGTGAAGACTTTCCAGTTTCTTGAGGAGATCAGGAGGAAATGTCTTCCTGTACAGGGCGATGACCTGCTCCTGGGGTGGGAGGGTGAAACTCTGGATGACTGAGTGCAGGTTGGTTTCCTCCGTCTGTGCCTCCTCAGCCGAGGTCTCAGACATCTGGTTAGACACTATATTCAACTTCACCTGAAGAAGACGGCATATATTGTTATAGTAAATATAATCTTGATAAGAAATCATATTTTCAGTTAACACAGGATGCCGGTATATTTGCCATAGATAAAGAAAATTTGGCATACACGTATATGTTTTCGATATCATTGGTTTATGAAATACATTGTATATATATTGTATAAGTTAAACCTCCTTTTTGAACATCTATAGCTAATCATAGTCCATCCCTACCAAAGGTGGAGCACTAACTGTCACAGTGTAGTGGACTACACAGAATTTGATAGCAAGACAAAGTTAACTTTATACCCAACCTACTATGTTTAAGAGTGACTCAAAAGACTTCAAGGGATTTCTTTGAATCTGAACAACTACAAAATCAACTACAAAACATTTTTACTTAAGCCTGTAGATATACAACGGTAACCTAGGACAGGCCATGTACCTGTGTGTCCCTGTCAGCTGTGGTGACAAACATGAGTCTGTCTGTGAGCAGGATGTGTGAGGAGTCGTGAGGCAGTCTGTACACATACAGGGCAGACCTCTGCAGCCCACTGTCATACACCTGGGGATTCAGAATAACAAAATTATCTGTTTATGATAGAACCTCTGCAGCCCACTGTCATACAGCTGGGCAAACAGAGTAACAACTTCTTTGTTTAAGATAGAAATTTAAGACATGGAAACTATTGTACAAGTCTTAGAGCAAGCAATAAACATATTTGTATGATACAGTATGTGTTCTCAAGAAGTTTTCTTTACAATGATTTTTTTACATGCAGAGGTTTGATGCCTGCAGCTCCACATTCTTTGTTTGTTTTGCACATAACTGCATCATAATTGCCTTTAGGTATGACACACCAGTTTTGTACAGTAAGTATAAGCTGTGTAAGATCAGACTGCAAGGTTTGATCCACTCACACTGAGGGTTGATGGATCCCTACTCTTTATTTATAAGTGTGGTGGGATCATTAACATGCTCAAGGTGTGGCTCTCAAAGTGTAAAACAGGGTCTATAGCTTAATTCTCCATTAAAGAGGATGTATCTAACTGAAGCTAGGCACTCATTTTCACCCGAGTCAAGCACGGAAATCGGTGTGAAGTACCTTTCTCAATGGCAAAACATTGGGGCCTGCTGGGGATTTGCACCCAGAACCTTAGTTTAAATGTCAACAGTCCAGACTGTCCTAACCACTAAAGCCACCTTTTGCTTAATTTGGCCAAATCTCTGGTAGATACTGGTACACGTACATGCATGTAGTTACAGTTGAGTGAGGTTGTTAGGTTTGATACTAGCTTAGATTTACACAAAAGCCCACTGACCTTACACACAGCCCTGCCCCTGTCCTGTGCCATCACACTGACCTTACACACAGCCCTGCCCCTGTCCTGTGCCATCAGCAGACTACAGCCCTTAGCCTGCTGGGTAGACAGTCTGACATCATCAGTGAACTGGTTCAGCACCTCAGGTGTAAACTCTGGCCGCAGCTCGTCTGTGTGGAGGAAGCTGGGGGAGGGTAATGATTGTATTGTATTGTATGGGCCGACTACTCTCTCTTCGCAGCCAAGGGCTGAATTGCGAGGAGCTTACAATAGGCGGGGCTAAGTCGCAAGGGTCTGAATGTAAGTTATGTTTCATCTCGAGCTATATCTTTAAGAATGGGAAATATCACCTGACATATCAACCTTTGACAAACTCTATAACTACATACTAGTAACTAGGCAACTGACTTGATGCTATACTATTTTCTACTTTCATGCACAAAAGCCTATATACATAGGTAATAAACCTTGTTCTCTATCTACAGTTATGCTGATCTAAATTTAAGAAAACTTCAGTCTCTTTTAGATCAGCATGATCAAAAGTATAAGTGCAAGAATATTCATCATCATCATTCTCGCATGTCAGTATTTGCTGAGGCGGGCGGCAAGAATATTACACTGCACAAATCCACTAAGACTAGATTTCTACAGATGATGAGAGTTGTCATATATCCAGGAAGACTAGCTGAGTACAATTTTGTTTGTTTGTCAGTTAATGGACAAATAAAGCATCAAAGCATCAAAGCATTAAGAGCAGGTACAGTACCTGTCTATAGCATCCACCATCTCAAACCCCAGACCAGAGGCCGTCCCTGGAGACTCCGGCAGGATGGAGGAGCGCTGCTCCAGGAGGAGTCTCCACTGGATACCTGACTGGGTCTGCACCTGGGGCAGGAATATATGGTTCCTGTTGGTTAGGCTGTTTCATTGTCTACTGGGTGACAATTGTTGCTTCAGTGAATGGAGGATTTGTTTTTAGTGTGTCTGTTTGCTACATGTATGTTCTTGTGTGTCTGTTGAAGATCTGTAGAGTGGCAGGAAGTGACCAGGAAGTCACTGCAAACGTCAGAATTGCAGTTTTTGCAGTTGTATGTTTTTCATACACCAGTCATGTTCACTGTACATTTATGAATGGAAGTCATAGATAGTTGTTATGTTTATCTATGAGTTGTCATGGTTACCTACCAGCAGGTGTACTGTGGAGTGGTAGTCATGGTTACCTACCAGCAGGTGTACTGTGAAGTGGTTGTCATGGTTACCTACCAGCAGGTGTACTGTGGAGTGGTTGTCATGGTTACCTACCAGCAGGTGTACTGTAGAATGGTTGTCATGGTTACCTACCAGCAGATGTACTGTGGAGTGGTTGTCATCCCTGATGAGGTCCATTGTTGCCACATATTCCCTGACCTGTGTATTGCCCACCTCTCTTCCCAGTATCAGGTCTACAAACACCAGTTCTCCTATCTGGGAGTGGGACAATATCAAGTTAAGAACAAGAAAAATACAAAGCAACGATAAGTAGGCATTATTGACTACAAAAACACTGCTTTGTGGACAGGATGCACAGTACAGTCTTTTTAGCGAAATGCACTGTACTAAGGAGTGTAGTAGCTAATAGTAATCTACTCTACTAAGGTGTATTTACAAAATGCCTCCAAAGTCACAATCAACATGTGTTTATCTAAACAACTCTGTATCTTATTCTTAGTATCCTTACCTCAGTACCAATGATAGCTATCTGTTTGTCATCAAAGGTGTACCACCATTCAATGCAGGTTGGAGGAGCTGCAGCAACAAAGAATGATCAATTTTCCAATCTAATGACTTCGCCACAACAATTTTCAATCTCGCATCAGGTTTGGGTTCTCATTGCTATATATGGCAGATAAAGCTATGAGTAGTACGCGGTATGGCCTGATCAAATACAGACATGATCAAGTGGACTAATTTTGGTGTTACCATGTCTGATGGTTGGTTTGACCTCTGTGACATCATCCTTGTTCCACAGGACTTTGACAGCTGCTGATGGATCCTACAGAAGAAAAGTCATCACATTTTACATCTTTGTAAAACAAGCAGTTTTCATTATTGAACCTTATTGTCCCTGTTTCAATTCTATCAAAAAGATACACTTGTCCACAACATAGCAAAAAAAAAACCCATACGTATCACTAGTTGCATGTTAAGAGTATAGAGTTCAGGCTAAAGAATGTAACAGATGGGGTAATATTCTTTTACATCCCATCCAGAAAATTTCCGTCCAGAGGCAGAGAGACGGGTCCTGGAGGCAGCCCTGCTTTATATGTTATTGAAGCAATGAGATAGGCCAGTTTGTCAGTCTGGCATCTTCATCCTTCCCCATCCTAATATCCTAACAAACCACACTTGCATATAACAGAAAGCATCACAACACGGTACCCACCAGGAGAAGCAGTGCTGGGACGATGTACAGGTATCCTCTCACACCTGCACACATCAGCCACGCCCCCCGCGGGTCCAGCGCCATGGCGCGGATAGCCTTGCCTGGGTGCTGAAACCATGGTAGCTGTCGGGTGTTCACTTTCCTCCCCTCAACTATGTGCTGGAGTAACAGGAATCCTTCATGGAGACAAACAGAAGCCAACAATCAGATTTGAAAATAGACTATGTAATAAGGCCACAGCAAGTTAATTTTATGGAAGACATCCTCTGCAGACTGCAAAAATAGTGCGATAGGGCGACAAAAAAACAAGACGGGTGAAAAAAAAAACAAGATGGGTACATTTTAAAGAATAGGCACCATAAAGTTGTGATGCATGTTGTAACAAGAATTAAAGGGACAAAACATGGTATAAGAACCAACAAGGCATTCATTCCTGTATTCAAGACATGCACTGGTGTGGTAAAAGTGACACTAGTGTGGTAGACTGGCATCACCAACAAAGTTGGTAACCACACTCATGGCTTCCATAATGGGGTCACTTTTACAACTATCCAGTAAGTTACTTTTCTACAACTACAGTCCTGGGTACCTCGCAAGTGTCACTTTTACAAATACAATTATTAGGCTACAACACAACATATTTGCTCATTTTGGTACTTTATCGTCATGTTGACCATCCCTGCAGAAGAAAAAATTTTTTTTTTTTTCTGATATCAGGCCAAAATTAATGCGCGCGCTGATGTCATCCATAAAATTTAGTTGCTGTGGCCTAAGCCTTACTGTCCATATTATACAAGGTCTACCTGGCCACACTTATAGTTTGCCACCTTTAAATTTCATATATGCCCTGCCTTGCATGGTGGTGATGGCTCCAATAGCTGAGTCTGTCTGTGCCAGGTAGGAGGTTTGCTCACCCTAGCCCAGGACCTCAACTTCCCCCTACTTTTCCCCAGGTGGGGTTAGCTGGGGGTAGCTATATGCAGACGCAGATGATCCATTATTTGGTTGTCCTTCAAAAAATTTTCCCATTGTCACAAACATTAAGAATCTAAAATCACTACCTGTACATATAAACCAGATCTCACTGGTCCCCAGGGAGGTCTTTTGGGGCAGTTTTGACTATCTGTACGTGTCTACATGTTGTCTTGACTTACTCGCTGATATGTTCTAGCTCAAAATAAGAAAGTAGATGAAATCATGTGAGTCATGAGATGAGAAAATTCTCTAATTGAAACAGATTCATCTTTCCCATGATAGCAGTTTCAATTTGTTGCGATATTGTTGATCCATTTTCTTCTTAAGATGTGTGTAATATGATATATTTGAGTATATCAGAATCAAAATTACATCAAATAGCTGGGCACTGCCACTAGTAACATAAAGTTATGCCTTCTGGGTGTAAAAGTTAATGATTGACCCCGTCAGGCAGTAACGTTATAACGCTACCTATAATGTTATAATTCCAGTTGCAATGAAATCGGATGCCACAGATTGCTGACGTTATGCAATGTAATAATACCATGCACAATATAAAATCAAAAGCATGGCTTTTGTCTGGATTAAATCACCACATCAATCAAGTATCAATCAATCAATCAAACCGATATAACATCATTGATCATACTAGTAAATGTATTACCATATTTGTATCAAAGTTAAAGCAATAACTGCAAGCCAATGCAAAGAAGCAAAGACAGGAGTGTGCACAAATCTCAACTATTCACAAAATCGCAGCTAAGATGTTATATTTCTACCATTATCACACAGCAACACAAGAAGGGCCCTCTTCCCCTCCTGCCACCAGTTACAGAGGTTGATGGAAGGTCCGCTGGATCCGGACGCGCCCCTCTTGGGTGCCGATGGGCGAGTTCTCAGCAGGCTAACCACTTCAAAAAGCGGGGTCTTCATGTCTGTGGCGAAATCGTCCAAGGACGGTGCTTGTCGTTATCATCACTAGCCAGAAACGGTGTAAAATTGGTGAAAATGTGGCAAAAACAGTTGATGTGAAACCATCAACTATTGTTGAACTTTGACCTTGATCCCAGGATGCAACACTAGGTGAGGTATTTTGCATGGCTGGAAACGAACCAATGGTATTTTTGACTTGGGACACTTACAGCCAATCCACGTGCAGATTTCTAATGATTTTTGCATAAGATGTTGGCCTTTCGGCCAATAGTGGCGCGGTGTGCTGCAACAATCGGTACAGAAGTAGCTCAACGTGCAGCACATGGCGGACGGGGGGTTTGTGTAAAAACAAAGCCGCACATCTTGACGATTTTTGCTAGAAATTTGGGTGTTTTTGTAAATTTCGGACTCCAGGCTACCCTGTCCGGCAACCATGGGTGTCCAAGGCCTGCAGGATTATATCGAAGCCCACTGCCAACGCGCCTGTGTCAGCGTAGAGCTGCAGCGGATCGCTCGGGGGAGGGTCGGGAAGCGCCCGCCCAACGCGCCTCTCTGTCTCGTGGTGGACGCCGAGAACTGCCTGCACCGGCTGTATGGAGGCAGTTTCCGCGACTGGGTGTGCGGGGGCCAGTGGAACGAGATGTTGGCGTTCGTCGGAGCCCTGACCAGAGCCTGTCACGCTGCCAACATCGAGCTGGTCGTGTGCTTCAATGGCGCCGTGGAAAAACCACGCCTGCCCGAGTGGATAAAGCGCCAAAACAATAACAGGTCATTTATCAACCCCATTCTTATTTTGACACACCGCTCTGTGTATCTATTTGTCCTGCTGAAACGCAACACGTGTAGCTTAGATGTTGCACTTATGTAGTATGAGATAATTTTTTGCGGTTGTCAGTGATGTTGTGTGACGTGGTGAAGCGAGAATTGTGGAGAAAAACTGAGAGAAATTTGCAGATGTTGGTATTACTCATCCAGACCGCAGAGTGACACACCTATATAATCTGCCATCATGATTAAATTCCATGTCTAAACGTGACGGGGACGGTGATAGGACGGCTGGTCGCGCTGTGTCATTTACATAGATTCCCAGAATGCATGGTTTGATGGGATTGAACGTTACTGATCACATTTGATGGGGCGGGTGCACAGGGGGATCATCGCGAAGCCAGGAAAATGTCATCATTTCATTCACAAATGTCTGTCATTCAAAGGCAAGGAAGTGTCTCACACACGCTTAATAGTTGATTGGTCTGCGTGGATGTTGGAAGACAGTTCCACGAATATAGGTCACCCACAAACAGTTTTCTGTTCTTCACCTTGTCCGACTTCCTGTTGATGGGAATCAGGTCTGACAGATAGCTCACATAATAATTAGTACCTTCTACGGAGAAATGAATGACACAATTTGTGATTCAAACAGATGAAAGGTAAACCTAAACGGTACCCAAATGGCAGATTTGAAAAGCTATTACAATAGAAATGGTGACAAAAGCAGAAATTTTTAACAAGCCTGTTGCCAACTCTGCATTCAGTGGGGAGGATGACATAACATTATAAATTCTATTTGCAACCTGTTGCTTAGTGAAAAAACTAATTTGCCAAGAAGCATATTAATGATAGGGAATAAATTGCCTACAGACCGAATACAGTACAAACTATGAGCTGCAAACTTAGAGTGGTGAAGGTGAAAAAAAAAAACATTTTACCCACATTTCTTGATTCCCAAGTGCAAGATGGTCAAACTTGTCAGTTGGACAGGAATTACATATTTTTTGTCTAAAAGATGGTGCCTGCTAGTTAGTTAGTTCCTTCATATACACACAGGTACACTTGAATTTCCTGTCTGGACCTGTACCCAAACAATATCACTGATGCAGCATGTGTGCATGACAGGTAGAGGATGTGGGTATACAATGCTTGCTTGCACAATAAGTCTAGAATTTTGCTCTTGTGCAACTATTGTAAATATTTCCCTATAGTCAGGCCTAAAACGTAATATAACGATATTAAGAATGTTCTTTATTTCATAATTACCTTTAGCCAGGTAAGGTAGCTATGTGGCACCATGTTTGTGTTGGTTAAAGACTGAATAGAGGAGGTTAATGAGGAAATAATCTGACATGTTGATCTAAGTTTGATGATATACCACACTGCAGCACAGTTTTTAACCTTCAGAATGCTGTGGGAGTAAACAACCCATGGGATGACAGATTTTTAAAAGTCATCCTCTTTTGAAAAGGGCGAACCAATTTATTCCCATGGTTGTTACTTACTTTCGACAAGGCTTTGTAGGTCATACGACAAAATGAGATAAATGAAAACAGCTCTTCTACAGAAACTAGGATGTGTCAACAAAGTCATGTTTTTGCATACATAAAAATCAAAAAGGAGATAACAGCAGGGTCTTTACCAGTTCTTCAATAAACATTTAGGGGGCTTCTAGCATTGTACATGGTTTTGTTAAGTGACAATACAGTCACATTGGTAACCCTCGTTTTTCAAGTGTGAGATATAGTCTCCAAATGCTGACATATATATGTACCGCACATTTCCATCTTAGTCCTAATCCCTTGCCTTTACGTGGCCATTATTTACCGCCATTCTTGGACAGGCATGAGGTTTTAATAAGATTTGAAACTGTCTGACTGAGGGCAAACTGTTTGAGGTTAGCAAATAAAAACTACCGTATATTCTCGAATAAAGTACGCACCCCAATTAAAGTACGCACCCCTGATTTTGGACAAGTCTTAGACAAATCTTTGGGACTGAAAGGTAAAATGGAAAAACTCAAATAAAGTACGCACCCCTTCTCCTCCAGTTTTGAACAGACCTTTAACTAAATAAATTCGAATTTATGATGTTTTCCCCAGGTCATTTTGCATAAAGTAACCTGGGTTTACACTGTCATTGTCTTTATAAATTGCCTGCTGCAAATTATAAAAATCACGGAGAACTGGTAGAAGAAATCAGGCAAAACCAGTTGTACAAGTCAAAGTCACTAACTCAAAAGGATTGTATGCAAATGCCACTGTTAATATGTAAATCATGTTAAGACAATTTCTTTGTTTCATGTTTAGACAACTTCAAGACAACAACAATGTGTATGTTTTGAAACATTACTAGAAGTGTAGCTCCACCTTGCTTTATTTTAGGCTTTTCTTACCATTTATCTGTGCAGTAACCTCGAATAAAGTACGCACCCCAACTTTGGCAACAACTGGTAGCACCTTTTCAATTTTGAAAAGTTAAAAAAGTGCGTACTTTATTCGAGAATATACGGTATCACACAGATTACCTACAGTTGGCTCCCAGCAGGTTGACTGAGTTTTTAAAAGCCCAACCTACATTCCAAGTGCCTCATTATTGAGACTCAACCTAATGTACTGTTATTGGCAGTGGAGGCCCTTACCATAACTGCATGCTCTTTGGGGATGGTTTTCTTTCGCAGAAGGAGGGAAAAGAAGGTTTTTCCCTGCATTATAGTTTCGCGGTTCAAACAGTTAAATAGTACAGTAGTAATGTATTGGAGATGTATGTTCTTGGTGTTGTAAATTGAGGGTGGAGGAGTCACCACAAAAATGAAATTATTGTTAAAGTTTAAAGATTTACAGTACTGTGCCCCTGACCTACATTTATTAGCTGTGTCTGGGCATCCCAGATTTACTGCCCTACTTTTGATGGTGACATTTGCTCTGAGGCTGACCTATTCAAGGTGTCCATATGCAGGGCTCAAAATGCCACCTGCATATGTAGGTTAGTGCAGGTAAAATTGGCAAAAAAACTATTTATAAAATCAGCTCCTATTCATTTTTCTCCCAAACTATATATAATAATAAGATCAAATAATAGTTTTATGCAAAGAAAAGATGTAGCAATTTAGAGTAGCATAGAGATGCAAAATAAAAACATCTTGTGGTGCAAATATTTGATGGACATGCATCCATTCTCTAATTGGTCATTTGCTAATTGCCATGCTCTCATTTGTGACCAACAGCTCCGCAGCTGACCGATGATGATGCTATCATTGGTTGAACTCCTAATTATGATGGACAGTCTTTTGTTTGCCACATTGGCCATGTTTTCTATCTATCATGTCCACCGTGTGAAAAGGGTATATAGGATGGGGGTTCTTTTGAATCTTTTGTTTACATACTCTGTGAATAGTTTTATCAGGTTGGTACATCACTGAATAAAGAGACTCTTTGTACACAAACATTGCTTCATTCTCACCAATGTCTGTCACCTTCTTCAGGGCAATTCTGACTGGTTCACATTGTACTGCAGGATAGGTGTCTCTGCTCACAGTTCAGATGCTCACACACTGGTTTTATTTTGTCTATGCAGGCAAACAGCGTACCAGATCTTCTGCCACCTCCACAACAAGGCCACCCCCCCTCCCAAGGTGTGGTTCACTCCTCCCGTCAGCTTGGCGTCATGCATCCGGCTCGCGCTGCGCCACTTCGGGGTGCGCTGTTACCAGTCTCTGACAGACCATCACCACGAGGTGAGGTTTGCACGAGATACTCGCAATATTGGTACAGAGAGAAATACAGTCCTTCTTTGCTTGTACGGATGTTGTTGATGTGTGTATAAACACACTAGACAGTTTCAAAGAAACACTTTCAAGGGCTCAAAATACATTTTGGGGGATAAGAGCACTGGTACATTTTAATGAAAATTAAGTTGCACAGAAAAAGGTATTTTTTTAATGAAAATAATATGTTTTTAGAATATATTCAAGGTTTGATTATTTTTCTGGATGGCAAGAATATGCTATATCCTACGTACAAATGTATCTTACAAATACCATGATACATAAAGGTACCTACAGTTTCATGCACAGCTCAAAAGTGCAAAAAAAATGCAACCAGGATCACACCAAACAGATGTTAGAAGCACTTCAAATGTACCTCCTGGCGCATCGATTTGATATCACAGTTTTGTAAACATGGATGGACCATTTTTAGTTGGCAGTTCCGGTTACATATAGATGCCTTGAAATAGTGTGTGTTTTCAGTGAACAGTGCCAGGGGCAAACGTGTAGGTAGGATGTCGAGAGTTGTAGGATAGACAATAATTTTTTAAATTTCAGTTAAAAGAAAACATGCCTGGCCAACATGGCTTAAGATACCCTCATGCAACCAACAGGAAAATTGCAGTTTGTAGATAACTCCAGAAACTTTTGCAGGGTGAAAAACTGAAACTTTTTTTTTTACTTCTGTGTTGCTTTAAATTTTTTTTTTAATCTAAGGCCACACCAATTTAATTTCTTGGTTCACGGATTTTTTCATAAAAAATATGGAGCGAAAGGGCGAAATAAAAATAAAAATAAAAATTGTAAAATGGTTGGGGTAAAGGTAACGGCTAATCCAAAACCTAAAGAAAAAAAAGTTTTCAGCTTGAAAAAAGTACAAAAACACTATTTTTGTACAGTAACAGCACCTGTACCCACACTTTAAGGAGCTTATGATATAAAGGCCAATTTGCTACACCAGAAAGTTGGTGAATGGTTTCATTAATGGTGAAAATTTGCTGAGTGGTAATTCTTATTTTTATTTTTTTTTCCCAAAAAATAGGAGCGAGCGAATCCGTGAACCAAGAAATTAAATCGGTGTGGCCTAATTTTGAAAGGGAAAAGGAGGTTTTCAGGTTTTAAATTTGCAGTTAAAATAATTCCTTAGATAGTGAAAATTTTTAGTGTCATAAATTATTGTTAGAGAGGTCTTTCACCACAGTGGAAATTTCAATATTCACCGCATGTTACGTGCAATATTATGAAGAGCGGGAGCCGCAGTTAGGGACTTAGCAGAAAGTTTCTCCAAATGGCAGGTAAATTTTTGACAACCACCTATATGTATATACTATAATATGCCAAGTATTTTTTCAGTATTTCAAGCCTGTATTTGTAACCTAGGTGATGGCGTTTTGCCGACAACACGAGTTCCACGGCGTGGTGGCCCGGGACTCCGACTATGCCGTCTTCGACCCGCCGCGCTACTTCTCGTCGGAGAAGCTGAAGCTGAGCCGTAACGGGCGCAGCCTGACGACCGTGCAGTACCTGATGGATGAGGTGGGGAAGGAGTTGGGCCTGACTCCCGAGAAGTTAGTCGTCTTCGCAGCACTGCTGGGTGAGTTGTGTACTTACACCAGGTCTGTTTCTTTGAGCCTTTAATTTATTCATTCTTTAAAAACTGAAATTGACCTGCAGGTTGCTTTTCATTTAACCTGTAATTGACCTGCTGGTTGCTTTTCATTGACAGGTCAGTAATGAAGAGGTAAGGGTCAGACAAAGGATAACAAAGATACAGATTACATGATCAAAGTCCTGAGAGACCATAAAACATTTCATTTTGGAGAGTTATTTGCAATAGGAAAAAAAAAACTTGGTGCATATGCACTTTTTGTGCACCAAAAATTTGGAACTGAAATTTTAGGTCAAGTGCACTAGTACTTAAGTTCTAAAAATGAATTTGCAGTCCTGTTTGTTTAGTTCTTTAACAGTGTTCATGTAAATTGTCCTGTAGTGACTGTGTTTTTTCCCTTTAAGTTAAAAAACTCCTTTCAGTTTAATTCATGTCAGTCTTGAATTTGAGTTACTGTTATGCTGACTGCTGTAGACAAAATATTCTGTGCACTTGGCCTACATTTGATTGTGTGCCCCTGTCCAGATTCTGTTACCTTCATATGGACATAAGCAGCATAACTGAAGAAAACCTCATTATGTACACAAACATCTCTGTTCCTTAGGTTACAAGAATTCAACTGCCAAGACATTTTAAGTCCATAGCCTTTTTAAGAGATCTTTTCTGATTATTTATCTAACCGTGGACTCCTCCTTCTGTGTCCTTACTCCAACTTTGACCAGGAAGGCAGAAAAACAAGCTAGAATAGACACTACACTATGCATGTATTCTGCAAGATACACGAGTTGCATGATTCAAAAGGTCACATAACATATTTAGGTGATGTTTTATAGATCCTCCCTCATAAAAGCTAAATATATAGATAGAATCTGTGTCTCGAATGCATAATCCTTGATGGTTTTGTGTATGAAATATTGTTTTGAGGCAGGGTTTTGTCTGGGTAGTAGTATATGGTACCGTGTGGTTGGTTGAATGGACATGTTGTTGGTATTGTATGCATCCTGCGGGTTTGTGCAGTCCTCTGTAGTAATGTAATCGGATGAGTGAACCCATGCAGAAAAGTAACAGATGGCATGATTCACAGCTCAGTCTTGGGTGTGTTCCTAGTTTCCTTTATCTATGTGATGTCCTATAGTTACAGTTTTACTGCAGAGAGTATAGAGTTTGTAGACATTCCCTACCTAGGCATCTTTTGGACAGAGGTATTCTTAATACCCCAAGGCCATAACTGTCTATATTTGTATGCATATGTGTGAATGTGCCCACAAAACACTTCTTCTAGCACTTGGTGCTTGCACTTAACTTCATGGACTGTTAACCATTTTTAAGAGCTTGCTACCTGAAACATTTGATGTGTGTTAACACAAAAGATGTTCTCTTTAAAATCTAGTACTACTACACAGTGTGTGAAAAGAAATAAGAAATGACTTTGCTTACTGGCAATTCTAAAAAAAGCAGTTGCCATCAGTTTAAGTCTACTTAGCTTAACTATGAAATATCTGAAAAGGCTGAGCTCAGACTGAGTTTAGGCGGGGGCTCAAAATACTAAGTGCATATTGTTTATCCCAAACTGGATCTGTGCAGTGAGTTTTGACTATTATTTGTGTAGGGCTACATCTGTAAAGGTACTGGTGTACAACATATTCTTGATATTGAAGTGTTAGAAAAATTATCTACAACTATGTTTTGTTTAAATTTTGCAGTTAAGCCTGAAATTTGAAATTCAAGTTTTGAAGCAAGGCATTAAGATTTGTAATTAGTTTTTACTGACATTTTACTCTATTTTTACTCTGTATTCCCAAATTTTTTTAGATTTCAATTGGTGCAGTCCAAAAAATGAATTTCGAGTAGAGATTGGCCTTTATTTGCCAGCGTTGTTCCAGACTGTGGAAACCTAATTGTGTATGTAGCAACAAGTTACTGTAATTCTTCCATTAAATGTAGCAGTGACTGTCTACTCTCTATAGATGTAGTTACTGTAATTTTCTGTCTAGTCCCAAATAGTGTTCTTTTATTGAGACATGATTTAGACAATATTACTGGTTTGTGTATACCTTAGACTCCAGTTCTTCTCTGTTTTGCTGCAGCCATTTTGTTCCCAGAAATACAATATCTCAGAGTGTAACGATAATCAGAGTATTTTGATTAGATTATGTTTTGCATTCATTAGCCAACTGTCAACTCACGCTTCATTACCTGCACTAACATAGATAGTCTAATTCAATCAGTAGTATTTAAATCATATAAAGGTAGTTTCCAAACAATTCTATAAATGTTAGTATTTGAGATGGGATTTTTAGCTTGCGCGGAGCTGTGTGTTGTTTTGGTACAAGTGAGTCGTTTGGTTGAGCGCACATTGAAAATGGTACGTTTTACATGTTCCGTGCTGGCATAATTAGTTCATCCCAATAGGCACTGAGTTTGTTTTGCTCATGATGAGGATTGCTAATACACAGAATTAGCATACAGATTCGATCAGTGTCGTGTACAGAATCAGTGATGATGCAGAGTGGATACAGTTGGGCTTTGATTAAACAAGGAGGTACTTTTTTCTTGACAGATCATAGCATAACCAGTTTTTAACACACCATTTCCAATAAAGACTGCGATGGTGAAGTGACCAAAATTTAACAGATTGCTCATTAAATGTCACAGACAAAGATTAGATCTTGTTTTTATGTTTTGTTGTCCTTTATATAATCTTTGTACATTGTGCTTCTTATTCCAGTGATAATTTAAGACCAAAGATCACACTAATGTAATTTTGCTGTTCAATAGTTTTTCATCGATCTCTGTGTAGAGGATAACCGATTGCTGGTAACCAAGCCCTCTCTCATCTAGGCATTTTTCTTTTTCTTTTTTTGTTGTTGAAAAAGAACTACACATGTCCAGAACAGACATAACAATCAGTAATCCTATTCCTCTCTAAGTCTAACATCTCTTGTGCATGTACATGTAACTTGATAAATAGTGGAATCTGTTTTGAAATCTGAGTATTCCAAACATGTGATTGTCTTGAATTGCTTTCATACAAAAGTTATTAGTGAGAATTTTGTACCACTAGAGACGTCCATAGTTGTATTAAGATATGCATGAACATGTATGTCTGTTATATATGTTTCACCAAGGGGCTGACCGATTCAGACTCAAAACTTAAAGACTAAGATTCAGACCTCTGATTAAAACATGGACTCTTGTATATTTGCTTTCTTTTCATCCAGAAATGTTAACGTAGTGTAAATCATATTTTTCTAACTGAATGTGAGAATAATGCTGTATTTTGGAGTGTTCTACACTCTGTATCATGGGTCTGCCCCCCTCCCCCTATGTAGACATTCTTTTCTGTTTCTTGACATTTTACATAATATTATACATAATGGTAATACATTTCTTTGGTAACAACACAACAAGCTGAATTTTGAGATAAGCACTTTTTATATATTGCGCCATAGAGATTCCATGTTGATTATTCAATTATGGCATTAATTAGAGATAAAATTAATGTGTTAAAGAACTGATCAGAAGTGCTTGTAGGCGGTTATACTATATATATAGGAAAATGTTTGTAACTTTTTAAGTATTTTCTTCTTGCCTCAACCAAATTAACCTTTATCTCTTACTAGTGCTAGACGCTTCTGTGATGGTATCCTGGCAAAATGTATTATACTTATAGAAAGTGGTCTGTAAGTCTTTGACAATACAAGACAATCTACTGGAGGCCATTAATGTCTTTAAACATAACAAACCCTCCGGCGGCAAGTCTGGCCTATGAAAAGCTTGTTGTAAGTATATAGATTATTACACAAGGCAGTGTGGCTCAACAGGTCTCTACCAAAGAATGTTGTTTATTGTATTCTAGAGACAACTTGCCCTAAACACAAAGGGTTGCTCACTGTATATTTTGTGGCATGCTTTGCCTCCTGGAATATTTAAATCTAAACTTGATAACAACATTTGTCTGTTACCATTGGTTACCAATGGCTGAGACTTAGCATACATAGGCTTGATTGGTAGGCAGTAAGGTGTTTTGAGAGTAGAAAAAAGTGGAGATATTTTCCACAGATATTTTTCTGTCCATTTTGGGAATAGACATTGCCTCTTTGGATATGTTCTTTTCATGAACAGAATTGATGAATTAATTTGCTCTCACAATGGTTTAAGTTTTCAGTTGAAATAATTCTGTGAAATAGTGTCAATACGTTGAAAACACTTATTTGCGATTTTGTAAATTCACGGTGGAGAAGTCACTGCAAAATCCATGAAAACAAAACCACCGCAAACGTTTCAAGATTTCCAGTTTCACGACTGTTCGACAGACAGGGAAAGCCTCCATCTGAAAGTGATCTGACTAAAGCTATTGTCAAACCATGGTTACCATGGCTGGTACAAGGAATGCCAGGCCGTTCCCTGTGTGGAACCACTCGTGATTGTTTGGAAATAGAAATGTTGACGTACGTTACTCATGGATGTGGGGAGGGATGTAGAGGTCTTTTGGAGGTGAAGTGCAGCGGTGCTTTCGTGATAACCCCGCTCGTAAAGGGCCTAGTGCGGTATTACACGTTAAGCTGGAGGTGCCCAGATGAATACTGTGGTGTTGAGATTGTATAAATAATGCAGTGTGTGTTGTGACCAGGTGGTTGGGCCGCATTTCATTTCAGCAGCTGAGTCGGAGGCAAAATTGTTGTCTACTGATGGTGCAGGATTTATTGTAATCAGATTAGAGACGTAAAGCAATGAGCTGCAAAATTTCATTAACAAAAATTGTTTTCCATTTATTTTTTTGCATTTGTGTTGTCTTATTTATTTCTGTTAAATCATTTTGTATCTAAAATCAAAGCACCTTACACCAGAACTTTATGTAATTATAGGGAAAGGTGTAATATATATGGTTCTTGTCGTGCTGAGTATCAAAATGGTAGGCCCCAATAGTGCTTGGAATAGTATGAAATTTTTGTTATGCCAGTCTTGTAACTGGATTGACATTGGGCTTGACTTAAAACAAAGAACACTAGGTAAACAAAAATTAATTTCCACTTTTAACTCTCTGTAAGTATGTAGAGAGAAAAGAATTTTTAGTTGGCCCATTGTTCTTTACTTCCAGAGGAAGTCTCAATTTATAATGCCATTTGGTACTTGATAGTAAAAGTTATTTCCTCCTGTTGTTTCCCAGGGAACCACATCTTGCCGGATGAGGACCTGGCTTCATTCCACTGGGCACTGCTGGGACCCACCCATCCACTGGCTGGGCTCAAGGTAACCATGGCAACCGGAAAATATCTCTGTCCCTTAGGTGTCACCAAAAAGACTGAGGATGGACAAAAGTTTTGCCCATACCGTCCCCTGTGACGGGATGTAAATTTATAGAATAATATAAGATTCTGCCAAAAATAGTTACTCAAGCAACTGGATATGGTTTTGAAACGTTTCAAAACCATATCCAGTTGCTTGAGTAACTATTTTTGGCATATCTTATTACCTGGATGTCTAGCCTACGTCGACGAATATAAGATTCTTATTGAACCAAGCTGAGTCTACCAGCATAGTTTGCCCCAGCCTCAAAATAAAGGAAAGAGCACTTCAGAGGGTCTAGATTTCAAAATTTTCCTAGATAGCATACTCCCGGACCCCCTTAGGATGGCTGCAACAGGGTTTCCATTCAAAATCCAGGGGACAGAAAAAAATTCAGGCTGGCTAGAACACTTGACTGGTAAACCAAAAAGCTGTATTGAAGTTGAACACATGGTACTACTTGTGGACTAAACCCTAGTGTAGGAGATGGGCGCTGTCCTATTTACCATTTGGTACGGAAAGGACTAACCAACTTCTATTCTGTAGAGGTAAACTTAAATACTGTTGTTCTGCCATGCCCAGGTGCGGGCCCACCAACTGGTGCTGCCGCCATGCGATGTGGTCATCAAGGCTGTTGCAGATTACGTGAAGAACCTTCCGTCCGTGGACGACCTTGACAAGGTCGCGCAGGATGTGTTCCAACACTCGGACACCCGCAAAGAGGACAAGATGAAGAAGTTTAAGGAGTCAGTGATGTACTACAGGGCTGGGACAAAGGATGGGAACTGGCCCATACTACAAGGTACCCAGATAATTTTATTTTTTATTTATTTATTTATTTGCCAATGATACAACTCATTACACGGATCTGCCTAGGCAGCTTTGGGCTGGTAGCGGCAGATCCACAGAGATACAGACGAACATACATCATCGGTCGACGTGATCGCACATGTTCGCACATGTTTACACACGACGGGGTTATACCGCCCCTTACGGGGTGACATACCCTTTCATATGCGCCAGGTCTCCCGTCCGGGTGAATGATGTAAATCACCGTGAGCCGAAGCTAGGTACTCATTTTCACCTGAGTATAGTGAGGAAAGCCGTGTAAAGTGCCTTTCCCAAGGGCACAAGATCGGTAACACGGCAGGCGGATTCGAACCCGCAACCTCTCGGTCACGGGGCGAACACGGTCCCACTGCGCTACGCGGTCACAGTATAATGAAATAGATTGTAAAAATATGATGACCTTCTGACCTTTTTGTGATACTTACAATTGTAGTAAATCTAATGTAGAATGTTGACCTTACATATTACTGGTTGCTTCTCCACAGCTGTGGACCCGCAGCCCTCGACCAATCAGGAGCCAGACACAGGCACTGATGATCCCCCCCAGCAGCAACCACAGGTTAGTACATCCTCAAGTTTTCATCCTCAACCATCATCACATCCTTACATCATCATTGAACTATAGGCCTCTCACAGTTTGGGCCCATTGTTGTCTTGCCTCTCAACCGTTAACTTTAACCTCCATCCCTATGTCTTAATCCTCATTTTAAATCCCATAGCTAGACCTCTAACCATCATCCAAACTCCCCACCAACCTCAAGTGGCAAACTAGCCCCCATTGTTTAGGTCTAACTCTAAAAACTAACCTGTTTACTTTTTTGTAGTTTTATTTTTTTGCAAATTGGGAACTCGTACTTCTCACAAATCTGGTTGTTTGTTTGTAGATCCGTGTTGTTATAAGTACTAATCTTGTCAATGAATCATGTCGAGTGCAGATGTTTAGTTGAAGCACTTATTAGTTGTAACCCAAGTGAGTCTCCCCTACACTGTCCACTCCCATGCACCATGCAGGAGTGTGCCGGTGTAAAAGAGGCCACCATGCCTGAGATTGTGGTGAGCGAAGTCATGGTAAGGCTACGGCTCACTTACCTCTAACCGCACAGAACACATAACACGTTTATGTCATAGTCTTACGTAGGTTTGAAGAAAATGCTAACTTTTTGCACGTTTCATGTCATAGTCGTATGTAGGTTTGAAAAAAAAACTTAAGCACTTTTCATGTCATTGTCTGTAGGGCTGAAAGAACACTAACTTTCATGTCACAGTCTTGCGTCGGGTTGAAAAACACTAACTTGTAACCCACAGGCTGCTAAGGTAGCCACTTGGTACCAGATATATGTATTAGTTAAGGGGTTGAGCAGCAGGGAGAAGGTTTAACTGGCTAATACTTCTTCATGTGCATGCTACAAGTAGGACTTCTAGAACTAAGGATGAATTAACTAATTCGTGCCCAGAGGGTGTTGAATTCAATGATCACATTCCTGCACAGCATATTGATCAAGAATATAAATTTTCTTTAACATATGCTGCAATTTTGATCGGAAAAAGAGAAGATGTGACAAAGATGTTGGATCCTATTGTCAAATTCTTAACACAAAATAACACTGCTAAACAAAAATACTCCTCCATTTGGCAAAAATCCCTGACCTGTCCCTTTTCATGTTGATTTCCTCCTTCCTCAGGAGAGTGCACAGGAGGGCAACCCGCAGATCGTGGTCAGCAAAGAGCTGGACACGGTGAACGAGGACCTGCAGAACGCTCTCAAGTCTGAGATAGAGGCTCAGCTAGAGGACGACCTGGACAGGAAGGTATGGCATGGACGTTAACTTTATGATTGCCTCTTTCTTGTCAGTTGCCCAACCACTGGAGCATAACCACCATATCCCCCTTAAGACAACAGTTTTGTACAGTAATGTGTAATAATGGACTGTTACATTTGATTCACTCACACCTGGAAGGATCCCTAATGTTCAACAAGTATGGTGGATGTGGCTGTACGTTCAGTACGTGAGGGTTTCCTGACTAAAGCTAGGTTCTCCAGGACTCAAGTCAGGAAATAGATGAAAAATCGCCTTTCCTAAGGGCATTATATTGGGCCTGCTAGAGATTTAAACCCAGAACATGTAGATTTTAAGTCTAGCCATAAGACCACCTTGGTGTTTGTTTCCAGATGCAGAACATGACGTTAGAGACGATTGAGGACAGCTCCAGTGAGACGTCTACCCTGGACAGTAGTCAGGAGCTGACCAACATCGCCACAGCTTCTGAGGAAACCAAGGTACAAGCTTGTATTGTGTGTATATTGCATGGAAGTGAAGGAGATTCCTGTACTTGACATATGGTCCCAGTCCCTAAATAAGATGAAACAACTGTATCTATATTTGTAATCACTTTCAAGTTTGTTTATATACACATGTGATGCTAGCATCACTGCCACATCTTGATGAGTACCATTGCTATTCTTAATGGCTGAAGGTTGCCATTAGAAAGTAGGCACTGTCTGGCATTGTGTCATGACTTTTACTGAGTAGGTGATTGCTTTGTGAAGATAAAGCAGTCTGCATTTTGCATGAGTGTGACATTGCTACTATCCCAAGCTGGGCCTGATCCAAGATCCAGGTTACAGTCACTTTATAGCAGTTTGAACTTTGTTTTATTCTCAAGAGAAGTTAGTCTAGATCATGGTCTGTTTACTTAGTAAAATGGCCAAGTGTTTGCTGAAATTGCTTCACAGTCTCAGCTTGTATTCAGGTATGATTTTAGAAGAATGTTGACTCATTCAACTGCAACA
Source organism: Branchiostoma floridae (assembly GCF_000003815.2). NCBI lineage: Eukaryota > Metazoa > Chordata > Leptocardii > Amphioxiformes > Branchiostomatidae > Branchiostoma > Branchiostoma floridae. The sequence continues at coordinate 18,625,188 of NC_049983.1, read as the reverse complement.
GATTGCTTAAGATGAGATGCTTTGTGCTATATGGTCAGGGTTTGTACACCTTGGGATTTTCGTAAATACTTAAACTTGTAAATTCTGCCAGACCTTTGTTATCGATCTCTTGTAAACAAATGACAGTTACAAAAAAAAATGAAAAAGTGTTATGACTTGCTTCTATTTTCTATAAGTTTATTGGGCAAATTTTCATGTGACACAAGGAAGTAAGATTCGAGACTATACCAAAAAGTGGTTACTCAAGCAACTGCAGCTGGATATGGTTTCGGACACGGTCAGTCAGTGCCAGTGACAAAAACTACTGGATAGAAGTTGAAATGTCTGACTGTTTCTGAAACCATATCCAGTTGCTTGAGTAAATACTTTTGAGTAACTATCTTATTACCTGGATGTCTAACCTACATTGACGCATTCGAGACTATAGTTTATCTAAAAAGAGATCCTCCCTATACAATGGTGTACAAGCCCTGTGTGGTGCATGCTCCAGCCTTATCCCCTCTGCTCGTGTCTTGTGGCAGGCTGCTGGCGACATGAGCCCCAGCGAGCGCTTCAGCCCCAAAGTAGCCTGGGAGAAGATCACGCGGGAAGAAGAGGAACGTGAACGCGAGGAGGCCCTGAGGCGGGGAGGGGACCCCGCTGACGATAGTAAGGGAGGGCCCCCACAGGTCACACGGATGGCCAGTCCCGCCTCCCAGGTTAGACACCCCCTCAGCTACCCCCCTCCCCCTCCCCCTCACCTCTGTGGAGTAAGCCTATTCATGGGTCCAACTGCACATGTGCAGCAAGATGCATTGTGGGTAGTAGGTCAAAGGTGAAGGCCCCTAACTTGTGAACAGTTCTATTTCTAGACCATGCCTTTTAGCGATATATATCCAGACATTGTTTTGTTAATGTCTCAGGGGCCTTCACCATTGACCTATCACCTACAATGTATGCACATTTGGAACCTTATATGTCAGGCCAGGGCTGTACTTGCCAAGCTACAATATCCAAGGAACTTTCACTGCCACCACTGGAACTAGGTGCCAAACAACTAAACAGTTGGTTTCTATATCATTATCAGAAGGTAAATTTGCTGGGATTGCTGTGAGACCTTGCTGTGGCAGCTCATAGTGGTGCTTGCTGTGCATTGCTTTTATTTAGTGTTCAACTGTTCATTCAGTCTGCAAGGCAATATGGTCAAATCACAGCACATCAGAAATGATATGTGAGATGGTTATGCTGGCCCTGTGAAATGCTGCTCCAAGTGGGTAGGCTTGAAGTTCCACTTTTTTTTTTCAATGGCTGGTGATATGGAGGCTGTTGTGTTTGCCATTTCTTGTGTTTTGATTGTTTATGTTTGTCACTCCATGCATGGTGTTCGGATCAATCCTGTGTGCAATACTGTTGATGAAGGTAGTTGTAGTAGTAGACTTGCCATACTCGACTAGGAATGACTGTCCATCAGACCTTGTAGTAATCTTCTCATGCACTTTTCCCTCTTGTTCATTCAGAATTAGTTACTTATCAATAAGCCCCCTTTCTACTATCACTTAGGGACTGTACAAAATGTTTGTGGTACACTTGATTTCATAATTGGAATATAATGCAAAATGTAAGGAGTATGAGTTAGACCTTACAACAAAATGCACAAAATGTAAAAATGTAAAATTGTTCCACATCTATGAAATCATTTACTGACATGTCAAATCCTTGGTCGTTTATTGGTCAAGACCTATAGTAGAAAGGGGATACAATGTGTAACTTCATGTAGTAGTAACAATTGGACATCGGAAAGATGATGAGTTTGTGAAACTTCACCAAGTTTGTACCAACTCTAACCCACCATTTCTTTTCTACCTTAAATGACAGAACTTGTGTTTGGAAATTGTGCAATTCATGCTGACCATAGCATGTTCATAGCATAGAAACAGAAAAACTGGAGTCTGCATTCCAAGTTTGATTTTTTGACATCATAATTAGAAGTAAATGTAAATGGTATATCACCAGTATACTTCATGGCTTGGCTTTGCAACTTTGTGTAGGAGTATATATGTTGCCAAAACAGAATCTTTGCTCCAACATAAAAAAATTAGGTAAAAGCGGAGTTTGTTTCATAAAACTGTGTAATCTCCATATGAAGAAGCATGTCATGATGTATCAAGTCTAAAGAGGAAAATTGAACTGTACAATTGGCAGCGATTTTGATCAATCCCTACAGTACATCTGTTTGTTCACGCCGTGTTTTGTTGTCTTGCAGGCGTCGACCTCTGACACCACCAGCACCACCAGCTCCAGTGCCAACCAGACGCCCGAGGCCAAGGACCCGACCGCGGGCATCCCCTCGCTCATGTCCACGCCCGTGCGCCAGTACCTGGACGTCACCATCCCCAAACTGCCCACCATCTCGCCCAGCGTGCTGCGGACAGCACAGTACAGACACAAGCTGGGGCTGATGAACCCCTGGATCTATCAAATCATCACACAGGTGGGAGGGGCTGTGAAAAAATGTCGAACACCTCAAAACCATAGTCTCTCTTCAGAGCTTGAATGTGAAATTCAGAGGGAGGGGCTGGACATACTGGCAGCATGATTGTGTACCTTTGTGCACACAAAATTGTCTAGGAGCAGTGCACTTAATTTTTTGATTCTGGATGCCCAGATGCACCTAGATATTTGCTTAAGATGAAAAAAATAATAATATTGGGCTCTTGTCATCAGTTGATATTTAAGTGTCAGGAAAACTGAAAAAACTTTTGTTATCTATAGAACTTCAGATTCATGCTCTTAAGAGAGTTTTTGAGTAGGTTTTAAAAATAAAATCTATTTGATGATATGCACACGATTAATAATTGTATGTCATACATCAGTGCTTGAAAAGATTGATCACTATGGAGGATGCACACTGTCAGTAATATCACCGTACGAGGTCTGTAAAATATTTTAGTATTGTAAAATCTATTTATAGTCTACTTGCTACCTTAGAGTCGCCCTTACAGTCCCCTTGCTTCCGACAGGGAGAGATCAAGATTGACCTGACCCTGGAGGATGACGCCATGAAGGACCTTCCGTCCGCGGCGGAGCTGTGGCGCCCTGCCCGCCAGCTGACCTACGGCATCCTCTTCAACGTGGCACACCAAGGCAAGAAAAAGAAGGGAAAGGAGCAGGGTAAAACAGACTGGCATGGATGTCTTGTTGTTTCATTCCGTTTTTCTTCGTTCAGCAACATGACATCAAGTTTTTCAAACAAAAGTTCATCACTAACAAATTGCATTTATTTTTTAACAAATCATTCTGACAAAAAAGTGTTAAAAGAAATAAATTCAGAAAAGTTTGAGTCAACTTTGCAAAGATTTGCAACAGCCAGTTTTGTGTTTGGCTTGTTTGAATGAATGTTTAAGTATCATTGTGGATGAAAGAATGATTTTGATAACTTTGTTGCGGTTACTTTTCTTGTCTACTTGTATCAATCATACCTGTTTCACTGCACTGTAGAATATAGTAAGTTTGAGCACACACACAGATAAGTGTGGAGCTATGCTTTTTCTTGAATGACCAGGAAAAGGTTGTCTAGTTCAAGCTTGCTAGCATGTTACTATGAAGAATTTGAACTGACCTAGAAAGAGTATGTAAGTGTTGGAAAATGTGGTTGACCGTTTCTTCATGTCGTTGTGCTCCCCAGCAGAAAGCTGCAGTATTGCAATATGTACCCATAGATACATGAGGACTTGCATGCAAACGTCCTTGTTTATGGAAAATCTGGAAAATTGGCAACACTTCACACAACCATATGCAGAAAAGGCTTTTCCTTCCATTGGTGGATCAGTTTTTCCACCCCTATCAAAGCTGTGTGAACTGCATTTTCCACCATCTGTTCTGTTTTTGACTCTGGATTAACTGTTTCCCATCTGTGCACAGCTCCCAGACGACAGGTGATTGTGAAAGAGTGGTGTGTACAGAAGGGCCGCTCCATACAGAAGCCAGAGCTGGTGGAAGCTCTGCCTTTGGACTGGAAGGTCAGCCGAGGACCCTACGTCTTCCGAACTGATGTAAACATTTTCAGTTTCATACGTGTGCTGGGGTGCTTTTCTTCCTTTTTTTTATTATATCATTATTATGGCTAAGGATGCTTTCCCCCCCACACTGTTGCGCAGGCCTTGAAATACACGCAAAGTAAATAGACCCATTAAGCATACTTTGAGTTTTAGAGTATCTAAATCATTCATTTGATGATATGATTGTGCCAACAAATATATTGATTTTAAAGTCATCTTTTGACAATTAATTGACCAATGGCTTAGACCCATCCACCTCTGTAGAAATGCAAAATAAAAACATATGTATATAACACATGCAAATACCTGCAGCCACTTAGTCATTGGTCGGACCTCTAATCGCCATAAAAAACATTATTGGTTGAAGTGCTAATTATGTTAGGCAGTCAGGATCAGTCTTTTTGAAGAAAACCACGTAAGCTTAGATACTGAGGGATGTTACTAATTGTTTAATGATTGTCACGCAATTTCAGTGTCAGCTCCGTATTTTGAGGCCTGAGCCTGCTAGCTGGTTTTCACAGTTGATTGCTTGTAACGTTAATACTGATGCATTGTGCTTTAAATTGCAACCCCTGAGCCCCAACTACCTTATGTCTAATGAAGGCTTGATTCATCTTGGTAAGATAAAGTGGAAAGTAAGAAGTTTCTCCCAAAGTGAATCCCCTGTAATTGTAATGTTCCCATTTATATCTAGATATATCATATTGTAACATTTTATTACTCTGTAAGCCTCTAACATTCAGCCACTTCTTGCCTTAACCACTGTGTGTTGCACTAGCTGGTGTGTTTTTGATGGTGACTTTGCACTTGGGCTTTGTTTGTTGAATCACTTCAGCGGAAATGTAAGAAAAATGCAGCCCGTACCTACTTTACCTACATGTACTGTTTTTCAGGACTATAGTCAGAAACTTGACATTGATTAGTTTCTAAGCCTTATGGTATAATTATGTGTTATTATGAATAAGAGTTTTACTGAATTATTAATGAAACGTTCTGGTGGGCGTTTTTTCCCGGCCAGGTCCCCAAGGTGAAACAGCTGTGGTTCGGACAGGAGATCGAGGATAAGAACCGCAGACTGCGTGCCTTCCTGTCCTGCATGCTGGCCGACACCCCGGCCATGCTGAAGCCGCTCTACGTCCCCCACCACCTCTTGGTGCTGTGCTGTGTGCTCAGGTTGGTTTGTTTCTTCATTTACCTCATTTGTGGAAGGATTGACATAACAGGTGACCATCCTCTCACTCCATGAAGGACCTCTACTCTTTTGGATATGGCTCTCCCAAACACAGGTAACTATCACCTTTTCAAGATGTCAACCCAGAGACCAGACTGTAAGATATGATCCACTCACACCGGGAAGGACCCCTACTCTTTTCGATAAGTGTCACAGATTCTTTGATGTGCTTGAGGTGTGGCTCTCACAAACATGGGACCTCCATTGAACATCCTATCAGAGTAACAGCCCTACAGAAGCTAGGTACTCATTTCCACCTGATGAAGTGAGGAAAGTCATGTTATATCCCTTTCCCAAGGGCATAACATTGGGGCACATCAGCGGTTTTGAACCGGGACCTCAGGGGTTCATTTGTTTGAGCCTTTTTTTTATTCATGAAAACTTAAGTTGATCTACTGGCTGCTTTTGATTGATGAGGTCAGTATAAAAGAGATGTGTCAAACAAAAGAAACAAAGATAGATTTCTTGTTTGAAATCATACTAAATCCATTAACATGTAGGCATAGGTCAAGCTGTTGATATGGAAATTCTTCTCACGCCTTTTGGTGTATAGGGCCATGCCCGTTGCTATAGCCCTTGGGCCACATCGTTGTGAAAGCTCTACAGCTGGGGGCTAGCTCACTGGTAGCTTGTTCTAGTGTCCAAAAGTCATGCATCACATCCTGATGACCAATGATATAATGTTATTTCCTCGCTACTGTAAAGTTGGGTAGTCATCAGCATCATTATTTCAAACTTCAGTGTTGGTGTATTTGGAAGAATTCACTAGTTTGCTATGTTGTCTGTTAATAGTTAAGTGTGTTGTATCCCCAGGTACATGTTACAGTGGCCAGGTCGTCCCCTGTTGCGGCGCCATGAGCTGGACGCCTTCCTGGCCCAGAGTGTGGACCCCAGACTGGCCAACCCTCAGGCCCTGGAGACCATGCAGGTTAGACAGGTCTTACATGCAGTCATGATACTGAAATATGTGTCAAATCGTTTTAAGTTTTGTACTCAAACATTCTGGTCTGTGTTGTGTATTTATTTAGAGAATGATACATTCACAGTAAGATTAGCTTTTCCCGCTTGCTATATGTATCATTTGATTTGTACTTTCTTTTGAGGTCTTGCAAGCCCACACAATATGGACACACTAGGACTGGTGCAAAACACTTCGTTTGTTCATTCCTTCATTCATGCTATCTTCATATAAATAAATCAAGAAGGATTCCTATCTTATCGTCTAAACCTTCACTTGAATCACATGAAGACGATTTGACTGCTCTTATAGTGGTGAAATCAGTATTTTGTGTGGTGGTACAAATGCGTAACAGTCTGACCTTTGCCCCTAGGTTCCCATGGTGACCACCCGGGGTGTCCAGATAGCCGCCCTGTTCATGCGCGGCGTGGAAACCGCCATGTTTGCCAACGAGGCGTGCGGAGCGCCCATCGTCTGGGAGCTGACCTGCCCGTGGCTGTTCTTCGACGGGAAGCTGTTCCACACCAAACTGCTGAAGTCCAGCGCCAACAAGCCACTCAGGGAACTTTGTGATGGACAGGTGAGGATGTGGGAGTTTTTTTATTTGATAAATATTCACTGTAGATCTATTTAATATTGCATTTGATGATTTTAGTGGTTTAGGGGGGAAAATGTAGCTCACAACATTCAATCTTAGCAGTAAAAACAGGATTCTAGCTGGCTCTAGCACAGTGATCAAATGATTGTAATTACGAAATTTGAGTAGTAGAATAGTGGCCGTTTAAGTCTCTAGAATTGAGTTAAATTTAACAAATCGAGATTTACATGTACAGTTCCACATTCGTGGAAGGATTGACATGATAAGTGACTTCTCCTAGTGACTTCTTGATCTTGTTACTTGTTACAGAGGTAGGTACATAGTTCGGTGTTGTTTGTTAGGAGTGAGACTCATGTGATACATGTTGTGTTACAGATGGACCAGGTTGCCAAGGTGGAGCGGATGAGACTCATGTGATACATGTTGTGTTACAGATGGACCAGGTTGCTAAGGTGGAGCGGATGAGACTCATGTGATACATGTTGTGTTACAGATGGACCAGGTTGCTAAGGTGGAGCGGATGAGACTCATGTGATACATGTTGTGTTACAGATGGACCAGGTCGCTAAGGTGGAGCGGATGAGACTCATGTGATACATGTTGTGTTACAGATGGACCAGGTTGCTAAGGTGGAGCGGATGAGACTCATGTGATACATGTTGTGTTACAGATGGACCAGGTCGCTAAGGTGGAGCGGATGAGACTCATGTGATACATGTTGTGTTACAGATGGACCAGGTTGCTAAGGTGGAGCGGATGAGACTCATGTTATACTTACTGATTGTTACAGATGGACCAGGTCGCCAAGGTGGAGCGGATGAGACAGAGCATACTGGAGGGGCTGACCAATGACTGGGCCCGCATGCCGCTGCCCCGCATGGGCCCCATGGGGATGGGGGGTTACGGCGGGCTGCTGCCCCCTCCCAATCTCAGGCCGGCCGGCTCGCTGGGACCGCTCCCCGGCAGGGGCCGAGGCCTGGCCGGTAAGATCAACAACCTTGGTGAGGCACCCCGCTGGGACTTACTATGCTTACGTGTGGTAGTGGTGTAGTATATATAGTATAGTACAGTACAATAATTGTAGTTGTAGCAGTTGTTCAGACCTTACCTCTGGAGGTTCTAAGAGGTGGTCTAATTCCATGCAGTGTAGTTTTTGTATGAATTTGCTGAAGAATTTGTATTAATTTTTTTAAGAATATATTACAGAGTCAAACGTTGAGTGTGACAGAAAAAGTCTTTGTAGATTTTGTTAGAATATTAGTGATGTTCATGTTCTTAATCCATTTATACATGTATTGTTAATATTCTGATTTTTGGAAGATAACTATTTTAGTCAAGTTGATATGATAGAGATGTTTCATTTAAGTATTTTCCTGTTTTTGGTCTTTTTGCATTTATTCATCTTGTGTAGCAGTTATATTTCCATGTGTATTTCTTGATATCTAAAAGCAACAAGCTGCTGTCATCCTTTTTCTCAATATTTCTGATCTTGTATGTTTGTTTCCTTGCAGGTAAGCCAGTGAGTGGCAGGGGAGGCAAGCTGCAGATCGCAGGTATCCCCGTGGGGGAGTGGGCAGGCAACCCCTCAGGGGTGGGGAACTACCAGCCGCCTCAGGTCACCTCCGTGGGGGGATACAGGAAGTGAGTCTGTTTTTGAAATATTTTTGTTTTTCTGAAATGGTGTAATTAATCGTTTGCTTGCATCATAAGTTGATGCGTGGCGGCTACTGACAGTTAGTAAGAGAAGGAGAAAAACAAGAAAAGATAACAATTGAAAGCTATTCAGACTTTCTATTCAGATTTAGCAGCTGCCAACATGTTGTAGGTGTTGACATCCAGCATTCACTACAAGTTTTTGAGTAATTTTATTTTTTTTGATAGATACCTGTCTTATCTTTACCTGTTCAAAACGATCTCTTGGTGCTGATGGTTTTCTTTTCTCGTCTGTCCAGGGGTGTGAGTTACCAGATCCCGCCGCGTGGCCGGGGAATGTCGCGAGGCGGGATGGCAATGCGAGGGCGAGGTGCAATGCACCCCATGTATCATGGGGCCAGGTCAGCAGCAGCCTGGGGCATCCAGGACCCGGGGGTGAGTCTGCACTGTGACACCTGGAACTCTAGTCTGATACCTAGAACTCTTGTGCGACGCACAAACTTTGGTTTGACACCTGAAATAATAAAACTTTGACCACAGCTGTCTGATACAACTTTTTTTCTGACCAGGAATATTGGAGATTGTGTCTGCAAAAGTGGGGTATATCCTGAACGACCCAAGAAACTAAAATGTTTAGTAATTCTGTAATGGCTTAAGTAGTTGTCTGACAGTCAATACCAGATACTCCCTAAGCTGGGTACATCTTACTGTGTCCTTGACACTGCTGTACTTTCTAGATTAGGAAGTGTTTAAGCTATTTTTTTAAACTGCTGTCTCGCATCTTTGCTTTGCATCTTTTATTGCACCATCGAGATGCCTTTTCCTTGCCCTTGCACTTGACCTGAAGAAGCTTGTTTCTTTCCTTTCTGCCACTGCAGATGTACTATGACTACAGCCAGGCTGCTCCTTACTACATGGGGACCTACCCCCTCCCCGGCCAGCAGTACAGGAACAAGAAGAACAAGAAAAACAAGAAGGGCAACAACAACAAGGGGGGGAAGGTACAGGAGCAGGGCCAGGGGGCCGGGGGAGTGGGGGAGGCTGGGGATGCCTCGTCTCAGTTAGCAGGGATCACGCTGGCCCTTAGAAACAAGGTTAGGCCCCTTTTCCACCAGACTGCATTTGCCAAGCAACTTTTAAGTGATCAGAATTGAGTTTGTTTCACCTTTGATCCTATAATCTGCATCCCTGTTATATTTTATCTGACCCTTACCTCCCTCATGACCTCAATGAAAAGTCGGCTCATTTGAGCTTCTCATGAATAAATAAAGGTTCAAACAAAATAATTGAAATATGATTCACAATATTAAAGTGTGGCTTAAGAGACATTTGATTAAACAAGACCATTTTTCTTTGAAATGTGTTGAATGTAGCAGCAATCAATACAATGCCCATCTGAAATTACACTCAAGATTTGCTTTTGAAAGGAGAGACTTTCAGAGTAATTGTAGTGAGTTTACTCATGACAAGCTTCTCTAAAGGCTTGCATTGTTTAAGAGACTGGGACTGATCTTGGCTTTGTCCCCACTGAAGCCTGGCCGTTAATTTTCTGGCTGCCTGCCGCATTGTTGTGTTTTACTGCTCTGCTACTCCTTCAATGATGCTTGATGCTTAGCCAATCACCACCTAATCTTGATGCTGTTTCTTGGCAATCAACATTTTGAATTTTTATGTACATGAAGGAAAGCTGTAGGGTAGATGATTGTCAATTTTGTTACTGTCTGGGCTGACGAATGGAAACTGAATTTGACACTCATGAACGATGGATTACCTGTATAAGGTGACCTTTAAACTTAAACTTGATGTTGAGAATTCCAGGAAGAAAGGAAATACTCACATGATTGTGATTTTACAAGCCTTATTTTGAATGCATTGTACAATTTTCAGGTCCAAAGTAAAGGGCGCGGGCGTGGCTGCACCGTGGAGACGGGCGATGCGGAGGTCGGGGGCGGGGCCATCCCGGTGTCCCAGCTGGGGGCGGGGGAGATGAAAGATGTTGCAACAGAAGAGGAGGATGTGGAACAAACAGCTAATGGGGACCTCACAGAGGTTAGTCCGGTACTGCAGATAATGGGGTTATGGGGAACAGGCTCTAGCTGTATCATGGTTCTCTTAAAGGTTACCAGTGTTACCAGCCTAGCCAGTCTAGCCAGCCTGAAATTATGTCTGTTCCCTGTATTTTGAATAAAAATCCTGTCGAAGGCCCAACCCAGAAAATTTTTAAATCTAGACCCTCTGAAATGCCATTTCCTGTATTTTGATGGGCAAATTCTGCTGGTAGACTCAGCTTGGTTCAATGAATATCTGTACCTGCCAATTTTTGTCAATCACAGAGGACAGAATGGGCAAAATTTTTGTCCGTTCCCAAGCAAAATTCCATCAAAGGACGGACGCTGGCTAGAACCCTGAAGGTTACATAGGGTATTTTGCAGATGTTGCTGATTAGGACCAATGCAGGGTTGGACAAGTTTTCTAAAATTCACTTGACCTATTGGGCAAGTACATAAAAGCGTAAAATCTTCCTTTCACAAGGCACCAACCTGTATGCCAGCTACACATCACTCTGTTGTTTGATTCCTTGTTTATTTCCATGTCATTATCAGTATTCGTAGTCTTGTATGTGTGTCCTTGTTGTTCATGTGTAATGAGAAGACATAGATAATCAGTGCTGCTTCCTTTCTAATCCTGCAACCTTAAACAACTGTGAATTAAAAAAAAGAAAACCAACAGCCGATGTTTGCTTCCCCCAGCAGCTGGACGCGGCTGCTGTTGAGAACGCAGATGACGATGTGGAGGTCAGCAGCAGTGATGACTCCGAGGACGAGGAGGACCTGGTTGCCACGGTAACCAGTACGGTGCTGGAGGAGGTTGCCACGGTAACCAGCACGGAGCTGGAGGAAGCTTCGGAGGTAATGATGATGGTTTATTTATTTTACATAGTGATCACAAACAAAACATCACTCTTGCAGTCATAGGACTGAATTGCGGTGAACATTTACATGGACCCAATTATCGTACGCACTACACGGTATAAAAGGGTTGAAAAGTCAGAAATTGTCGCATTCTGTAGTTTACAATAAGATTAAAACGTGATTAAGTAGATGATGATTTCCAATACTGCACTTTTAAATATCGCATGTCAATATTGCACGAGAAGAGAAATCCAACAATTCAGGTATTAGATTTTTTACAAAATGTGTGGATTCTAATATCATAAGGGATAATTGTAAATATTGTATATAAATGTAAATAAACAGTGTAAATTTAATTCACTAATTGTGATTCCATGCCAACATCAATTTTTCCCATTAATACAAAGGTGAGCAGCGCATGTCTGGAAGAGACCGTGGACGTGACCATCGCCGATCTGGAGACGGACGCGGCGCTGAGCAAAGCCTCGCTCCTGGAGGGGTCGGAGCACGACCTGAGCACGGACAGCGTCGAGCTGCAGAACGGGAACGTCATGAGCCCCGACAGCGGGCTGGGCGATCACTCCACGCCGGAGAAAGCCTCCTCACTAACCGACACTGCCACCTCACAGGAGGTGCAAGGGTAATGATGACTGTTAAAAAAAAAAGCAAAAACAAAGAGAGAGGATATTATATATATAATAGATATCTATGTTTTTCACAGATTTTTGTACAAAAACTAAAAAAAAAAACAGAAAAAAGAAAAAACAAGCTTGTTGAAGCCGAAGGGACTATAAAATATGCAGGTTCCTGCCTGCCATTTGGTTTTGGTTTTGTTGATTTGAGGTTGGGAAGTGGACACGCTCCCCCACACGCTGGGAGGGCGCCCAGACCCGCAGGGAACTGACACCTAAAGGATGGTTTCATAGCTTCCTTTGGCTAAAATCAATCCATTCAGAAGGCCCTATAGACCATGGGACAGATTGAACACCAAAAAAAGAAAACACAAGCTCACAAAACATTCACAGTCTAGTAGTGAAAAAAATCCTCTCACAAAGCTGCATTTTTAATGACAATCTCCAACCCGAATACGGTTAAGGAAACTTGATAAATGCTTGCGCTGAAGTAGAGCCATGATGTGGTTTACAGGCCTACTGCTATTATAACGTGGTTAAAAAATTTCACCCTTTTTAAGGGGACAAGAGCCAATGATGGCTAAGCACTGAGGTCACATGACCTTCTGTAGTAGGAAAGTGATTTGATGGCATCGGTAGTTTTTCATTGTTGCACGTGACTATTCTATGCTTGTAATTTGCACTCGTAGATTTCATGGAAAGTTTTGGACACATTTTTGACCTTGGTGGGTTCCAGAAAGCACTTCTTATAGAAATACCCACTCTGTTTACCAATCTGAGACACCAAGGGAAGGAAAAATAAGCTCAGACACAGAAAATGTTTGACTCACTATTAACTGGGCAGACCTGAACTGGTTGTTGCATACCAGAACTTTTAGATGATTGATTGATTGATTGAGAGGGGCTTTTTGGAGAACCTCCAAGAAAATTCCTGACAATTGCCCTTTCACAAACTTGATATTCTTGCATACAATGTTTATCACTCATGAGAGGTACTCAGTATGGGGAAGGCTGGTGAGAGAATTGTATGTACATGATATGTTGAGTCTTGCCCGTAGACTTGGAAACCAATTAACTTGACTACAGAAGAATGTTGTTTCCTCCATACCATGATATTAATGTTACTAAATGCTTTGAAATGATGGCTCTAGTAGTGTTTGTTACTGCAGGTGTTGTATATGGCTACAGGAGTGGGGACCTCCTTTGTATGAGTAGCCAGAGAATAGTATTAACCAGCATGTTTTATTCTGACCGGAGGCACTGAACCTCACTGTCCTAGTCTACTGATCTCAATATGTACCCACTGAGGACTTGTATTGACATGGACAACAGACTTTAGATCAGTATTTACATATTAATATTTGGCCCAACTTGTAGTAGTCGCTCGTGTGATGATTGAACCATTCCTTGGATGTGAAGATGTTTTAAAGAAATCTTCCCCCACGCATGAGATGGTTAACTGTTGAAACCAAACATGGTTTTCTTGTTGTACTTCACAGATATGTAGACATAGTTGCGGCTTGTTAAACGGTCCAAGTTAGACAATTTCAAGGAAAGAATACCTTTGTGCTATGTTGAGCCTCTGGATTTTATCCACTTGTCAACGACTTAAAAAAATGGTAAAATATGTTGTCACCTTGCTGACACAGATTACACATTAAAAGTCACTGTTTGTAAAACATATATATATAATAATGGTAGATTGCATTAATGATACATTTACATTATGGGACCCACCCATTGCTTTAAATAGTAAAGAGTCAATATTGCGAGGCCCAGATTACCTAATGAAGCTTTGGGTCACTCTATATTCATTTTTTTTTGTCACTATCTATATGACCAGTATAATTGTGTTGTTGGGTTGGAGGGAGACACTTTGCTCACCAGCTAATATTTGAAAGTCATGTACCTGTATTTTACCAGTATGGACTAAAACGCAATGTAGGAACGACTCTCATGACTATCCTTCTAATTGATAATGAGGCTTGTATGTTCATGTATGGTTATTACTCCTTGTAAGTGCATATGGATAACTTGAGAAGCATCTCTTTACATTTATGGAATCAAGAAATATTGAGTAGAAGTAGATCTTGCACCAGTTACTTGAGCCAAGTCCCCTTACCCTATGCGATGCTCATTGCCAAGAAATTCCTTAGAAGAAAAAAAGAACCACTCATGTGAAGTGGTCAGGCGCCATCTAGCAGGAGTTAACGGGAGTGCACCCCCACAAAGCTATGCTACCCATGTTTATCAATGGTGGTAGAATACACTACCAAGGAGGTCTATTCAAGCCTCCATGTTGTCACCAACTACATAATAATGTCCAACTGTACCACTCCACCATAATAAATTCAAGAAAGATGAATTTTAAATCCAAGAATGGACAAGAAGCTTTAAGTGGTACCGTGGGGAGTGATGGGATATGAAGAGCACTTTATTTCACCTAATATGGCTAAGCGTTAAGTTCCACTGTACAAGTTGTTCTTCTGCTTCAACAGGCAATGTTGAAATATATTGAGAAAATGAACAAGTCACGAGTCGTGTGTGTTTTTTCCTATTTGTTTTCCTAATCGAATGTTAAGTGCTGTAAGGTAAAGAAAGATGACTTTGATAAGTTCACAGGGATTTGATTTTGCAGTTGTGTTTTCGGCCATTTTAAGTTTGCAGATGAAACAGATTTAGCTGGGTAGAAGACAACAAAAATTTTCACATTTAGTTTGTGGTCAACAGTTCATGGTGAAAACTGCAAACATAAAACAGCACAAATATCTGCATTTCCAGTAACTGATAGCATAGTCATCCACCTGTTTTAGTGTTTGGCAACTTCAGATTGTCCCCCATTAAACTGCAATGTTCGGCCATCGAAGGGACATCAATAGTACAGCTCTATTGATACTGCACAGTAACTGGATCAATCTATCATGATGTCATCGCAGCACTACAGGTGTATATAATAGTGTGACCGATAACATACAATTGTTGAAACCATTTGCAATTTATGTCTGATAGCGTGGTGTTAGGTCTTTCCCAGAGGAGGGGGTAAGGGGTATTTTATGAAACAACATTATTGAAATAGAAGCCAATTGCCTGTATCAACCTGGTTTGCAGGGATTTGGCCTTGCCACGTGACTCAGGCACTGCCTTAAGCCATAAAGGATGATCCAATGATGGCGTGGAAAGTGTGCAATGGACATTACAGCAACACATATTTGACGTTTAATATGTATGTCTATCTGGAATGTATGTTGGGAAAAAAATAACATTTATAAAAGTTGTAGAGTTGGAAAGAAAAGTGAAGACGAGAATATCATCACTGTAGAATTTAATACAGGGTCTCCTTTCTTCTGCACTGGGATATCACCAGAGCAATATAGTACACAAATGGACCAAGTAAAACCAGCATTTGTGACTTCTTTTTGAAACCCTACCCTTCACACAAATACCTGCATGCATTCCCCACAAATAAATGTCTTCCACAACAAGTCTTGACCTGAATCGATGGTACACAATCTGTTCAGATCTGACATTATACCAATCAAAAATCGTGTCGTTTTTTTTTTTTACTCACTGAGGACAACAGAATAAAGATTTTCACTAGTGGTCTTCATCCAGTTGTAATCATATTGTTGGGAAAACTGAACATGTCACTAATAATATCACAGTCTGACAAACCCTCTGGTTCACATAGAATGGTATGCTGTATCTATATTGCCTTAAAATTCAACAAAGAACACTCACATATATTTTTCTAATAATTGTACAAAACATGTTCCTTGGAGATGCTTTCTTCATACAATTTCCCTTGGTCTACCTTACACAGATTATATGTATGTCTTCAGCTGCTCTCAACTGTTACCAGAACTACTGTAAGTCCTGTTTGTCAGCAAAACAACAGACTTCAGAAGTTCTAAACTGTCCCTACTGTGTCAGAGATCTGGTGGTTAAATCTGTTAACTCTCTAATTAATCTGAAATACACTCAGTTTGCAATTGGTTATTTGTTAAGATCGCCCCAAGACATGAGCATATTTTTATCCATAAAAATTCATGAATATCTTATAATTAGATACAACAGGTTTCCACACTTAGAATCAGTTTTCTGTGCATGTCTGTCTGACAGTAAGAAACAAAAAACTATATCCACAGAGTGATAATTTTCTTCCAGAATTTGGTTTAAGGTACTTCTTTTTTATGATTGCCTTTTTGTCACTACATGTAGTGGACTGTGGAATCTTTCAAATATTCAGGAACAAGGCTTTGTTCAAGCTAATGTGAATTTTTGACAAAATTACTGTCTTTTCCCAGACTGAAGTGTATAACAGAACTATCAGCCATATAAGACTATAACATCAGTTTCATGTAGTCTAGATTCCTGATAGCACCTGAGTCATCTTACAACATGGAAACTTCTGTCTCTGTGTTTAGAATATTGCTACTTTATAAACTGTCGCCAAAGGACTTTGTACAAACCATGCACTAGTTAAATTTGCCTGTGAAAACAACACTGACAGGGTTAGGGACATCTTCAAATATACTATTATCATGGAAGGACATTCATTTGATATGATAATTTAAACAATTAAGATGAAGCCTGTGCCCCCCTCCATGTAATGTAATTTATGACCTATATTTAAGGGTGTGTCACTGGATGTGGAGAGACTTCTTAACGGTCAGGACAACGTCTTGGGTGCCAGGAAGGGTCGCTCGTTCCAAGGTCGCGGCGTACGGCATGGGGATGTCCGCTCCCGTCACGCGGTACACAGGAGAGTCCAGGTAGTCAAAAGCATCGCCTTCATCATAGAAGAGACATTAAAGATGATTAGATATATCACTATAGGCAGCGAAAAAATAGCAATATTCTAAGAGAACTAAATCTCTACAATTGGATATGATACAGAGATCACTGGAATGAACTAGCAGAGTGAATTCCAGTAGATAACATTCAACTATAAAAAAAAAACCTGTTAAACTTAAGAAGAGTGATGGATGGTTACTCAAAGCAGGAAGTCTTGAATGAAATTGCAGAGATTGAATTGTCATTAACTATTGTTTATCCGGATGTCTTACTTTCATCAGCATACAATGAAAATACAATTTGAACCAAAACTACCATGAAAGTGCAGTGTCACATGTGCAGTGAAAAAAAAAACACCTCAAGAGGGAAAGTCAATAAAGAATTAGTGATACAATGTAGTAACAAAGAAGAATTATGCAATATACAACACATACTTACATGTATGTACACTTCATTTCTTAGGATACAAGAACGAGCAATCCACATACAGACAAGTTCATCTATGAAGTTCTCTACTGTGTTTACACTTACTTTCCATGACCTTTGCCACAATCTCTGCCCCGACCCCAAACTGTGGCCAGCCCCCCTCCACCGTCACTAGATGGTTCGTCTTCTTCACTGAGTTGATGAGGGTTTCTTCATCCATTGGTCTGATTGTGCGCAAGTTGATCACCTTCAAACATATAAATGACAATAAAAAATGACAAAATTGATCTACTGTAGCCTGGAATCCTTACTTTAACTACAGTTTGCTTCAATAGTAGCTTTCCGGGAATACTTACTCTTCTTTAGATTGATTCAGAAGTAACAGTTTAAAAAAATACATGTATATCTTTCTTAGCAACTGGGTTCAGAGACATACTTTGCAATCCAGATGAATAATTATAAATGATGGCAAAACTAAACATCAGATGATTCATGCATTTTATTCAAGCCATCACAGATAGCAGTTCAACCAATGAGAGAGTGGCTATTAGAAGTTTGACCAATGAGAGAGTTGCCATTAGAAGTTTGACCAATGATAGAGTGGCCATTAGGAGTTCGACCAATGAGACAATGGCCATTAGCAGTTTGACCAATGAGAGAGTGGCCAATAGCAGTGTGACCAATGAGAAAGAGGCCATTAGCAGTTTGACCAATGAGAGAGTGGCCATTAGCTGCTTGACAAATGAGAAATAGGCCATTAGCTGTTTGACCAATGAGAGAGTGGCAGCTTGCAGCTTGACCAATGAGAGAGAGACTACATGTCTCACAGGGTCTTACACACCTCACAGAAGATGTTCTCCTTCTCCAGGATCTGAGCTGCCTCCAGACACAAACCAACACTTTTGGAGTGGGACACCAGGGTGCAGTGGGTGCCTATTGCAAAGGAAACAACAGTAAATGTAAAAGTCTGCTAGCATGTCTTATATACACAGATGTAGACTAAGTGTTCAGAAATAGGCCAATGCTGTAAATTTATTTACTTTTGTGGCAGATAAATCTCATGGTAGGAAGTAAATGGAATTGGGAACAGCGCTATAATTTATGGCTTAAACAATTCTGTAATACAGTACTGGAGACATACCGGTATATTTGCAGTGGAGAGGTCACTTACACCTACAGCAGTGGAGAAATGACCTACCTTCTCTCTCGATCTTTGCCTTGCCGATGGGCACCAAGAACTCCTCAGACATGGCTTCATCTGACATCTCAAATGCTGTACCATACATCAGCTCATTCTCCATGCACACAACTGCAAGAAAACATTGATTTGATAGGCAACTGTACATACAGATGTTCTTCAGCCATTTGATAACCTATTTTTGCACTCGAAAAAATTGTACTTCACATCTTGATGTGATATTTTTGCATGCAGTAAGTATGCTACGGACAAATTCAGTTGGGAAACTGTTTGCATATATCTTAGATTCCCATGGCCACTGACATAGATTTAACATTTACTAAATCATAGCATGAAGTAAAGCCATCCCCTTTCGTTGAGGTGAAGTATGTAGCTAGTGATTGTGAAATTGTGGCTTTGCTATGTGTGGCGTTTACAGTCAAGCTTACCGATTCAGCCCTACTTATTTGCAGATTGCAAGAATATGTTGACACCCCCATAATTTCAAAGTAGACTACCCCTGCTTACCAGGGTTGGGATCCCTGATGGCGGACTTGAGTAGACCCTTGGCATCCTCTGATGAGTACGGTGACACCACCTTCAGACCGGGACAGTGGCCGTACCAGGCAGCAAAGCACTGCGAATGCTGTGCCGCCACGCCAGCCGCCGCACCGTTGGGGCCTCGGAACACGATTGGCACAGTTTGCTGTGTAGAAAAAAACATTAGGAGAAAAGGTTCATTCATCTAGCACTTAGAACAGTGTGTTTATGTGTGACATAATAGGACCAAGTGAGAATCTAAATTGCACAACCGGTAAAGTATCTATATTGGTATAGCAGGTAGAACAATCCTTCAGCATGACGCATCAACTTCACAGGGACGCGGTGCGGCAGTAGCTGGTAAGATTACACCTAATGACCTGTAACACCAAGATTTGCACCTTGTGAAGTTCCATTTCTAATGATTTGCGCATGAAAGTCCGTTCCCACTACTTGGACATGAGACACTGACCTTTCCTGCTGACATATAGAAGGTCTTTGCCGCTGAGTTGATGACCTGATCGATGGCTTGCATGGAGAAATTGAAGGTCATGAATTCACAGATTGGTTTGAGACCAGCCATGGCCGCTCCAACTGCTATCCCTGCAAATCCCATCTGTGGAGTAACAAGGGTGGCATCAACCTTTGTACATTCATCAACATTGCCACAAAATTATCATAATAGTAAATTGATTTTTCACCTAATACTTCCGCTGCATGAATGTACAGTATACCAAAATCAAACAGCTAGAAAATGGCCTGTTGCACGAATTCGCAATGATAGATGAATGCATGAAGAGACAAAAAATTACAAGTGCCCTCTGACCTCCGTGATTGGGGTGTCCATTACTCTCTTGTCTCCATACTTTCTCCACAGGCCTCTACTGACCTAAACATCAACAAGGAAAAAAAATCATGTCAGATGGTTCAGATATCCTTATAGATAGATACACAGATGGTGCTTGCTTTCATACATATATCAACCAGCCAGGATATGCTTGCTTCTCAAATGGTTAGCTTGCAAAATTAATTGCTTGCAAAGGACTTCTTAGTTAACAGCTGGTTCAGGGTTTGAAGCTAGTTCAGAGTTAACAGTTCAGGGTTTGAAGAGTGCATGTGCAGTGAGATGCACTGTCCTCTTCCGAAATGATAAACTACCATATTGAATATGAATTTAACTACTACAATGTATGAATTGAATCACTTAAATAAACATATATGATAAATATTCATTATCTAGATATGAGGACATAAATGAGTACCTTGTAAGCTCCATCATACTCTGCAACTTCTTCCCCCAGGAGGAAGACTGACTCATCCCTCTTCATCTCCTCATTCATGGCAGTGTTCAAGGCATCTCGTACTGTCATCTGTCAGACAACAGATATAGAGTCTCTTGTCATTTAAGCTCCAAGTTTCATATTTCAAAGTGACTTAACCTTACTTGATGCCTTTTACAAACTGAATGAGGTGAATACTGTTAAATGTTGGAATATTTGTTGGTCTCTAAGTATGAGGTCTTTGCTGTGACCTCTCACTGTGAACTCATAACCACGAACAAATTTCTTTTCCATTGACCATTGTGTTAAAAATACTGGTTCAACTGGAATGTCAGACTTTTCGGCACCTGGACAGTCCGACCCCTAGTCAATCAGGACTAATTTGGCACGAGGTATAGGTACAGTTTGATGCCTTACTCTAACCATAACCTCTACCGTAAATCTAACCCTAACCAGGTAACCTTAACCCTAACCTTAACCTTAACCCATTACGTCCTAGACCTGGCACTGAAACATCGAGATACGTATACCTTTTGACCACATTGCAGTCAAAGACATTGCAACGTCTTGATGTCCACCATGCCATGACAATTCGATTCAGCAAACTTAATGAATACCTTAAATGCAGAAACATCCGCGGTGGTTTTATGTTCACCGTTTTCGCGGTGGCTGGTTCACAGCGAACTTAAAACCACCACGAACATTTTTCCATGGCACGATGCTGCCGCGAACTCAAAACCACCCCGAAAAGTCCTTTTTCCCACTATCGCGAAATTAAATACATTTACAGTATACAGCTCTACATAAATTTGTACTAGGTCACTCAATTACTAGTATACTATTTGCAATGGTTTTGGTATTTTGCCTAACTACATAAATTGAAATAAATTGAAATAATGGAACATTCGAATTCTATTTGAGCAAATGAAAATACAAAACTTGTTTTTAGCAACGTCTAAACTCCGAAACTTCGTATGACAGTTCTCTGTATCAGTATATCATAGAAACGTTACAGTATTTTTTGCAGAAACGAGACAAGGTCGCCACCCACCTGAGCGGCCACTGGCGATGACACGCTGAAATGTCGCTTGAATATCGATGTTGAACACCGCTGTAGGGATGAGATAAAGCAGTATGCCATTACCTTTCTTCAAAGACATCAGATGGTAAGGAAAGATTTGTAATTCACGGGGGAAAAGACCACAAAGTCGAACTTACCCTCGCCAAAGTTTGAAGAGCAGCCATGTTTCGTCTGCTGATGTTACCCACCATGCATCACGCCATAAAGTTCAGTTCCAGGTTACGCTGTAGTCGACGCCTGGGCCAGTGCATTCATAAAAGTGATTTCAAAGATATTAAGAAATCTAATTGTATCTCAAAATGATAATAAATTAAAAAAAATTCATTGTCATTTTAAAACTAGATTATAAACATATTATTTTAAGTATAGATTACTCTATTTTATATGTTGTTTTGATAAAATATTTTACACATGATTTCATTTTCCCCCGCATCAGCTATGGAAGAATCCAACAAGCGCAAAGGCTGTAGCTCTATTTATACCGACCAATCAGAGCTCGTGCCGGCTGTGACGTCGCTCTGTCCTTCCTGTTCACACCGGGTGGACGCCATATTGTATGTCGTAACCTTGCGGTGAAGGTTGAACCTTTCTGCTCGTTACATCGGTTCCTAAGGAATTCCGAAGACTCATTTTCTGTCAGTAGCTACCTAAGGTATTCCCGCAGAGGTCAAGATGTTTTCCTCGTTCCGAGAGGTCGCAAAATGCAACCCTTTCTTCAGCCCGTTCCAGGCGCAGTGCGAGGGGAGGGCACCGGCGAAAGATGGCGCCCTAGTTCCAACAAGAAGTCTTGGCGCTGCTGCGGCCGCGGAAGGTCAGTGGTTTATCGACTAGTAGCTGTACTACTGTTCCTACAGCCAAGGATATGTACCAGTATTTGCCGGCATGCGGCCTGTGAAAGCTTTCATGGCACTTCTACATGCAGAACTTTTCTGTTCTTTCATGGGCCGTGTAGCGCGCCATAATTATCCAGTGGAACACACGTGGAAATTTTTGGGTAGAAACGCTTCCGTCCATCTGCAAAACTACGGCTTCTGGTACAATTATTACTCGTGAACCTTCACAACATGTATATTTTGTGTTTCAATAAATTTTTACGTGAGTAAATGTGTATTACTATTAGAGATCATTGCTGGGTCACCTTATATTGTGCTGACTTTGGGGTGACCGCCCAGTGCAACATGACCTGGGTATCTGTCTATGGCAAAAGTCCAACATTTCAGGTCAACCCACGTGCCTTTGACCGTTAACCTTATTGCAAAGGTCACAGCTTGTATCTAGTACTGTGTCTGTGCAAATTATTTTTCATGATATTTCTGAAACTGCTTTTGTGTTTGTTTTTTGTAAATGTAACTTGAGGATTCCCCCCAAGGTGACGGCAAAAAGAAGCCCAAACTCTTTTGTTGGACTAGAAAGACAATAAACATTCATTTTGTATATAATTTTGTCTGTCTGATAATTGAATGAGCTTTCATTGGTTCCGCGATAACCTTCTTCCAGACCTTTCATAGGAATTTTTCAGGGATTGAGATTTGTGGGGGTGGTGAGGACTTCTCATAAGATTGTGACTATCAGCGTTAAATCGTATAAAATGAAATAAACTTACTGTAAATGCCTTTAACAATGCCACAAGTTGATTTTGCTGTAGGAAAAAAATTCAGTGTATTCGAGTTTTGAAACTATGGGACAGGAGGACAGAAGAAAGTGTTTTTGCAGAGGGCATAAGTGTTAAATGTGAACATTAATGAATTAACCACCTTAAAAATGTCAACATTTGTAATAATTTGTCTCTCTCTTCTGTTTAGGAGATAGCTGTGAGTTTGGGAGTGCCAAGTACTATGCCCTGTGTGGTTTTGGAGGCATCTTGAGCTGTGGCCTCACACATACAGCCATCGTCCCCCTGGATCTGGTGAAATGCCGCATTCAGGTCAGCACAAGTTTCATTACTGTACATTAGTCAACTCCCTTGAAATATAAAGTATTGCATAGTGTGATTGTGAGGAGTAAAAGGTAACAGCTGAAAATTATTGTAATTTTAATGTAAGTTAAATTCAAGACTAGTCCAACTGTCTCTAATTTAGCTTTTTATGCTTACCATGTACTGTATAATGAACCACTGCAGGTTGACCCAGGGAAGTACAGGAACCTCATCTATGGTCTGAGACTTACGTTTACGGAGGAGGGTGCTCGTGCCCTGGCCAAGGGCTGGGCCCCAACCTTCATCGGCTACTCCCTACAAGGTCTGGGCAAGTTTGGCTTCTACGAAATCTTCAAGGTCTTCTATGGAAATCTCCTGGGAGAGGTAAGATTTCCAGTTCTTAGTAGCCATTAGTTTAAGCTGATTTTTTGTTACATGTATTTATAAGAACAGAAGATAAAATGTATGTTCGTAAGACGCTGTTTTGTCATGATCAATAATGTATGTATTGTATGTGACATTAAGTTTTATTTCCGTGTCCCAGGAATATTCTTACACATACCGGACCTCCCTGTACCTGGCTGCCAGCGCCAGTGCTGAGTTCTTCGCCGACATCTTGCTGGCTCCATGGGAGGCTACCAAGGTGCGTATCCAGACCATGCCTGGGTTTGCCAACACCCTGAGAGAAGGCTTCCCCAAGATCTACAATGCAGAGGGAATCAACGGGTGAGTCCCACAGTCCTGTTATTAAGTTATGCTCTCTGTGAAAAAAAAATCCATCCTAATATCCTAACAGAACACTGGTTCTTGAAGACTCTATCTTTCTTTGTTTCGCACGAGAAAATAGGTGTTTAGTGCCTTTCCTAGGGGTACAACGTCTCGGTTAACCCTAGCCATAAGCATATCCTTGCCACCCTACAGTGCTGCAATGTATTTAGGTATTGATGGAACAACAATCAATAAACAATTATTATTAAAACACAGTCTTGCCAGCTTCAAAACTCTTGCAATGGACTTTGTATTTTACTGCACTGCATACACACCTCATTTCTGATGCTGAAATATCCCTCATGTTCTCCTAGGTTGTACAAGGGCCTGCCCCCACTGTGGATGAGGCAGATCCCCTACACCATGATGAAGTTTGCCTGTTTCGAGAGAACGGTGGAGGCCCTGTACAAGCATGTGGTGCCCAAGCCCAGGGCTGACTGTAACAAGGGCGAGCAGTTGGTGGTGACCTTCGTTGCTGGTTACATCGGTAAGGCTCTGTTATATTGGCCTGTTTGTCACAGTCAAGCACTGCCAGCCTGGCCTATGATTCATGCAATAGATTGATCCCATAGCCCTGCCCACTTACACCAAAAGGTAGAATAAAGACTAAAGATGTAAATATTTGATGGGCACATAGCCGGTGTCCCTTTGAAACTGCTAAATGTCATTCTCTCATTGGATGAACTGCTAATTGTAATGGACAGGAAGTATTGGTCTGTTAGACTCTAACTTAGAGCAGGTCCTTCAAACCCAAATAGCTTGTGCAGACGAAGCTTAGGTCTATGTATAACGTCCTACTGCAGTATGTTTGTGACCTTTGCCCCCTTGTTTTCGCAGCCGGTGTGTTCTGCGCCATCGTGTCCCATCCTGCCGACAGCGTGGTCTCCAAGCTGAACAACGATAAGGGCAGCACGGCCATCGAGGCTGCCAAGGCTCTGGGCATGAAGGGTATGTCACTTCACCTTGCACAATAGTTGCTATTTTCATGAGGTTTGGATGTACTGTAAATTCAGGTACTTTTGCAGTGGTTATATTTCGCGGTAGGAAGGAAAATGAGGTTTGATGGCATTTTTAATATGTGGTTGAAATAATTCTGTAGTACAGTAGTAATACTTTTAAACGCTTATTTAGTAGTGAAGATGTCACCAGGAAAAGCATGAACATAAACCACTGCAGAAATTTGGATTATCATTATATAGTTATTGTAATCCAGAACTGTATACTTCTCATCTATTTGCTTTCACATCCTTATTCTATTTTCTCTTAATAGTAACTCTTCATGGCTTTCTTTCCTATCACATTGCTTGATTTTCATCACTGCTTTCTCTGAATCTTCTTATGTTCTCCTATTTTGACATTTTCTCTCTCTCTCACTATTAACAACACCTCATGCTCATTTTTTATTCTCATATACAGTTTCTTTAATATAAATATTAATCAAACAGTGTAATTCATCTTTCAATGATTGCCTTTTTTCAACAATGACATTGCCTGTACTAACCCTTCAAGCTTACCTACATTTTATATTTCTTATCCATTTCTCCTTGATTTGTATGTAATTTCAATCTTAGAAAGCCAGAAGGTTTATTCTGCTAGGTTAATATACATAGCACAAAGTTGAGAGTTTTAGATAAGTCAAAACAAGATAAGATAGTGTGTGAAAGTCTTTGAGCAGATTGGAACAGTGCAGTTTGAAAAGCATCAAGAAAGTTTTTTAGTTGAGTCATGCCAGGTGAGGAGAGTGTGCTTCATGTCCAGTCTTGTCTGGCCTTGCTCATGTCCTTTGTGTACTTGTTTGGCATGACATTGTAAATAGCCATTTAAAAAGGCCCATTATAAAAGAAATGACATGAGCCGCTTCTGAAATGCAGTAGAACAACAGGAGTTGTGGGTAGATGTAGAAACTGTAGTAATCTTGTAACGTGGTTAATGTTTGCTGTTTTTATTACGTAATTGCATGTTAGTTAGGGCAGGATGCTGGTTTTATGTAAGTCTGTGCAGTGGCTCTGCCCACATTAGCCATTAGACACATTATCTACACTTAATGGATGTAAACATAGCTAATTTGTAGAATTTCAAAAGCAGAGCTGTAGGTTGCTTTCTTGAACCTGGGAAAAATGTTTGGGGCTTATGGTTAACTAGTGGATGCAAGCAAAAACCTCTTTGGACAAGTTTTTGATCAGATACCTGTGAAAAATCGCTTGCCATACAATTTTCCCAGGCTTTAGTTATCAACCCTTAGACATACTTTCAACGATATATATTTCCTTCCTAACACTTTGTTTTCTTTTAACCAGGCTTATGGAGAGGCCTGGGTGCCCGTATCATCATGATCGGTACCCTGACAGCTCTGCAGTGGTTCATCTACGACAGTGTCAAGGTCGTTTTCCGCCTGCCCCGCCCGCCGCCACCCGAGATGCCCGAGAGCCTGAGGAAGAAGCTGGAGGCTGCCGGCAAGCTGTAACGTACCGAACATGGGCCCGGTGTGGACTGGGAACGGACTTCTTCTTGTCCATTCTTTGTCTTAAGCATATCTTCAACTGTTGATGTGATGCTGTTCATGTCATGCTGTGATTTTTAGGCTTGCAAGAAATGGTCAAGAAGAACTCTTGTTTCTAGATGGAAGAAAAAAAAAACGACAGGTGTGAGCTAGTCTGACATAAATAACAAATCTCATTTTTACCACTGGGACGACTGTAAATCCTTTTTTATAAGTAGGATGTAATCTGACTCCACATAACGGTAATGAACCTGGGAAAAGTTGCTTGAGGCAAGTCCCATTCTCAATGTGATACCTGATCTTAAGATGAATATACAAACTTTTAAACACCTTTCTTCCAGTCCTGCTGCCTTGTTTTGAGTGAACTCTGTCCATGTACATTAGGACCTTATGGAGTAGACGGCAAAAATATCTTCCGTCTTTAGTTATGGAATTCAGTGGGATAAAGAAGTCATTAGTCTGTCATTTTCATTCAATCAGGGGAATTTTAGCATCAACATCAATTTGATCAAAGTTGTAACTATAAATAAATAAAAGTCATTTTTATTGAGATGTAAAGATGGCATGATATCCCCTGCACCCTTACCAGTATTTATGAAATACGACTATGTAGGAAGGCTGCTCTGAAACATGTTTGTTTTGATGATGTGAAAATAAAGAGATTGGACAAATGTGTAGATGACTGGATCCTTCACTTGTCTTAAGTTTAGTTTTTCTTTGGTGCATAAAGCAGTATGCCCATATGTTACACTCTTTCAGAAAAGACACTTTTGGCAGCTGATTTGAAAAATGGTAAGTTATGTAAGAGGTGATGAAATTACTTATGAATGGCCATTTCAGTCCTGGTGATTCATATATGTATAGAGGCTGTTATGTTTTTCCTCCTCTTTCATGGGCCCCAAATCCAAAACACCATCACCACCAATGGTTTTGATTAGTATGTTTTCCCAAATAAGTGAGAATTATTTCTTTTGCAGTGGTTTTAATTTTGGAGGAAAACACTTTTTGTAATGTTAATGGTAAAAACAATTCTGTAGTGCAGTAGTCCTGCAAAGAATATCAACTTTATAGTAGCTATTGAGCTCCACCCCCAACAGTGGACCCCTTACAGTGCAGGTGTGTAACCACGAAGACAATCCATCTCCAAGCAAGGCTGCAGTGTTACTGAAACCATATTTTCCATTTCAGCCTAATCTGTTGTTAAACTAACATTGATTTTATTGATATTTGGGACATCAAGGTGTGCGGACTAACTACAAAATGTAGTACTAGAGTGAGCCCGTTGGACAGCCGCATGCAAGTGTGGTGTGAAGACTAGCCGACTGCTGCCTACCCGTGTCAGGGATTCCAGCAGCAGTATAATCAAATACTGGATACTACTGCTTTGTTTGTTGCAATGAAATGTACACAAGCTTGTTGCGTATTCTAATGACTGAAGGTTGAGGATCTCAGGCCAGTTCAACTGACAACAAGCAAGACTAGTGTCACTCAACCCAAGTACATTTTCCCTTTCAGCCTGAGCTGAACTTTTGGCCCACCAGCGTTGACTTTATTGATGTTTTTGTTTATTACAACAAATTTCCATATAAGCAGGTTTGTTGCGAGGCCTGGGATTGTATATCCTCTTGACTGAAGGTTGAGGATCTTTCTCAGGCCAGTTGCTCCACTGACAAAAAGCAAGGCTGCAATGTTACTCAACCCAAATACATTTTCCCAAGGAGGGTATATAGAGATATAACCTTGCTTTTCTCGTTCAGCCTGAACTTTTGGCCTACCAGCATTGATTTTATTGATGTTTTGTAAATTGCAACAAATTTTCCATGTATGCGGGCTTGTGGTGAGGCCTGGGTGTGTGTATCCTCATGATTGAAACTTGAGGATCTTTCTTGGACCAGTTCTTCAATTAAAGACAAGCGAGGCTGTGGTGTTATTTAACCCAGATACATTTTTTTTCTTTCTACCTGACCTTTTGTTATGATGAAATTCCATGTACGCAGGCTTGTTTCGAGGCCTGGGATTGTGTACAGTATCCTCATCATCGAACGTTAAGGATCTTGCTCTGGCTGGTTTTTCAACTGACGACAAGCAAGTCTGCAGCGTTACTCAACAAAATAAATGATTTCCCCTTCAGCCTGACCTATTGTCCCACCAACATTGATTTTATTGATCTTTTTGTTTATTGCAATGGAATTCCATGTACGCAGGTTTGTGGCAAGGTCTGGGGTTGTGTACAGTATCCTCATCATTGAAGTTGAGGATTTTTCTCTGGCTGGTTGTTCAACTGAAGACAAGCCAGTTTGGAGTGTTACTCCACGCGTTTCTTTAACAGCCTGACCTTTTGTGTCACCAACGCTGATTTCATTTATGTTTTTGTTTGTTGTGACAAAATTCCTGTACGCAGGCTTGTGGCGAGGCCTGGGTGTGCGTATCCTCATGATCGGTACCCTGACGGCGCTCCAGTGGTTCATCTATGACCTGGTCAAAGTTCAGTTCCGCTTGCCACGCCCGCCGCCGCCTGAGATGCCCGAGAGTCTGAAGTTGAAGCTGGAGGCTGCCGGCAAGCTGTGATAGGTGCACCAGACGTGCAGTGCACATGCCAGTGTCAATCCTGAGGGGATGGGGTAAAGGGGGGTGTTATTAAAGGATTTAAGCGCTGCGTAGAGATGTGGTATACATGTAAAAGGTAGTTTCGTGCTATGATTGATATTTGATATGAAAATTTGCCTTTAAAATCAGATGGTTAGGCCACCAGAAGACTTAGTTATAACTTTACCAAAAGGACTTCAGAAGATTTGGATCATGTACAATGTAATTTGTGAAAGCAACCACATTTGCTGCCCTATGTTCCACACAGTCTTCATTACTGGGTGACTAACAATGAATGATTAAAAAACTACAGACACTTCTGTGCCCAAAAATCTGATCTAAAATAACGTTATATGACTTATTGTAACTTCGTTGTGAAAAAGTAAATCAAAATGGAGTGGTAATTGTATATAGTGTGTATGTTGGCATGTATAGACCCTACAGGAAAGTGTGTATACTGATCTTGTGTTAGGAAACTTCTACTAGTATGTTGACTGCAAATTACAGACAAATAAATCATTATGAACCTGTTCATCATTGGTCATCATTTAGTTTTCATGTACGCAATAGCACTGGCCTAGAGTGGGTCATGTAGTTTGTGATGAAAAATTATCTTTGGTATATTAAATTGGCAGTACGTATATTTGTGTGTCGCCGAAGCTGGTGTGTCATGCCGAAGGGTGGTTACACAGTTACAGGTATATTTTTGGCAAGCTGTCACCAAAAAGCACATAACCGCTCTAGAGAAAGCAGAGAAACCCGCCCAATCAGCATCCATGTGTTACTCTCCAAGCAGAGGTTGGGCTCTGTGTTGTTTTTTGACAGAAGGCAGAAGAAAAACATGACAATGGAATCCCAGTTAAAGGCCCCAAAACACGTCAAAAACAACCAGTAGCCCAACCTCTGCTTAAGAGTAGCCATGTGTCAGCTTTAGTAGGAAGAGGAATGCGAATGAATCCTCTTCAGCACCATGGCTAGTAAATGTCCTATGGCTTATTATCTTCCCTCTGTGGGATACTCATAAAGGATGGGAAATTCTAAGCTTGGTTACGCCAAGGGCACGTAATGCACAATGTACTTGGTTACCTCAAGGGCAATAAGTCCTTGGTCGCCTCAGCGTTAACTTTATACGGCTATTCTGAATCATATCGCTGGGTGGCGTTCAAAGACTATGGGGCACCTTTGACCTGGAAGCACTGCTTCTTGACTCGTGAAGGTTTCTGACGATTTTGTGCCTGATTTCCCGGCTGCTCAACACTCTCTTCCACTGTGCTTTTCCAGAAGAATATGATACACAGCACAGTGATCTAAGGTATGTGTTTCTGTGTCTGTTTTGAGGTGAAATGCAGCCCTTTTTGCAGGGATGTTTGTGCACTTCCGGAAACTTCCATGCACGGCGCATGCCCCGTTACTTCCAGTGAGGCGAGGACCGGTGTTTGGTGTTGGGGGGGCACCCGGCAAATCGGCACGCTTTTCAGCAAAGATCTTCGTTTCAAAACGCTGTCAAGCGTCCAAACTGATCGCGTCAGACATATTCATCATTGTAAAGACTATCTATCTGTAATCGAGTGGATACCATCGAGTGTACAACCGAAACAGGTGACCTACGTTACGCACGTGTTGCGCAATTTTGTGCCCAGACGATTGATATTGAGGAACAGTAAATTTCTGACCATCGGGTAAAGTAAAAGACAGTTCCACGATGCCGAGGTGCCACTACGAGGTTCTCGGCGTCCAGAGGAACGCCACAGACGACGATCTGAAGAAGTCCTACCGAAAACTTGCCCTCCGATGGCATCCAGACAAGAACCCGGACAATGTGGAGGAGGCCACCGAGACTTTCCGCGAGATCCAGCAGGCCTATGATGTCCTGAGCGACCCTCAGGAGAGAGCCTGGTATGATAAACACAGGGAGGCTATCCTTAGGGGAGGGCTAGGCGAGGATTACAAAGATGACAGTGAGGACTTGATGCAGTACTTCAGCAGTGCCGTGTTCTCTGGCTATGGTGATGATCACAAGGGCTTCTATGCAGTGTACGGAGACGTCTTCAAGAAGATTGCCGAAGAAGACGCTCGTTTTGTGGAGCCAGATGAAGATGAGGAAAAGGCGCCAGACTTCGGCACCTCAGACTCTGTGTATGAGGAGTCTGTAAGACCATTCTACGCTTATTGGCAGAGTTACTGCACTAAGAAGTCATTTGTGTGGTTAGAGAAGTATGACACGAGAGAGGCGCCAAACCGAAGGGTGGCTCGGCTGATGGAGAAGGAAAACAAGAAGTTTCGAGACAAGGGGAAGAAGGAGTACAACGAAACGGTCCGACAACTGGTAGCGTTTGTGAAAAAGAGAGACAAGAGGGTCCAGGTGCATAAGAAGCGGGTGGAGGAGAAGTTAGCAGAGCAGGCCAGGCTGGCAGCTGAGAGGCAGGAACGTTTGAAAAGGGAACAGGCCAAGGAAGTGGAGGGGTACAAAGAACAGGAGTGGATGTGCGCGTCGGGTCTACAGGACGAACTGGCTGATCTGGAGGCTCGCGTGGCGCAGGAGTTCGGAGACAGCGACCAGAGCTGGGAAGATGAAGAGGAGGAGGATGGGGATTGCAGTGGGGAGGGGGAGGAGGAGGAGGAGCAAGAGGAGGAGATGTACGATGATCTCTACTGTGTGGCTTGTAACAAGGCTTTCAAGACAGACAAAGCACTAGCCAATCACGAACAGTCCAAGAAGCACAGAGAGAAAGTTGCCATACTCAAGCAACAGATGGAAGAAGAGGAGGAGGAGGTAACCATGGCAACAGAGGAGGCAGAGGCATCCACTGACACGCCTGATGTAGATGTCAATGCAGAATCAGAAGAAGATGAATTGCAGGCAGCGTGCGAAGAGAACACTCCGAAACCCAAACTTTCAAAAAAGCAGAAGAAAAGGAGACGGCAACAACAGAGAGAAAACCAGACTTTTGAAGAAGATTCAATCGACCAGTTGGAGGTAGAGTTAGAAAATGTGCACGTCACCACAGACAAGGATAGTGAAGGTAATGTACCTGAGGGTGTTGAACCAGTGGATTCACAGGAAAAAGACAACAACCAAAAGGCAAAGAAACTGACAGGGAGGAAAGCCAAGGAGGCCAGGAAAGCTGCTAAAGGAGCGAAAGGAACGTCACAAAGGAACGTTGCCAAGGACGTGCCCCAGCCTGCGACCGTTTGTAATGTGTGCATGTTTGAGTTTGCAACCCGTAACAAACTGTTTGACCATATCAAGTCCACAGGACACGCCTTACACCTCTCCTCCCAGCAGCAGCCCAGGGGGGATGGGGGAGGGGACCAGGGGGGGAAGAAGGGGAAAAGGAAAGGAAAGAGGCAGTAACTAGTCTAGTTCTATTAGTTGGCAGTAAGTTGTAATGCAATAAGCTAAGGCATGGTTTCAACTGCGCATGTGCAATGCAGTGGGTTGTGGGTAATATGTCTAGGTTGAAGGCCTTTTGCCATTCCCTGTGTATTGCCAGGGGCCTTCAATTTGATATTATATCTGTATTTGTATTTATAGAACTGGTATAACAGCCCTTCTGCGTAACACACTAGCTTTGCAGGAATGCGGTGCAGCAGCAGCAGGTTCTATAACACTGAACCACACCCTATATCCAGCGAAGATGCCCCTTTTCTGTGCTTGGTGATAACAACACATATACCATTACCCACGATGAATCACATTGCATGTATCATTGTATGCACTTCAAAGTTCAAACCATGAAGTAGCTTATTTTACAAGCATTTTAGATATAGAAATTATGAATATGACATTAGAGAAAACAGTTTCAATTTTATTTTGTGGAAGTAAGCAATTTTGTTGATGTCTGCCTATGTTACACATTGCGGTGGAACGTGTTAAGGGAAAAAATATGCTCTGTTGTTTGAGATGCCTTCATCAAGAAAACCATTTAAGTAGGGTTGTGCTGAAAATTTGTTTGTCAATGTTTGTATGAACCCTAACGTTATATTTGTTAGATTTGATTATCATGCAAATATGTCCGTTGTGAAATGTGTTACTCCACAAGATCATTTCATTGCTGAAAAGAAGTAAGAAATCATAAATGAATAAAGCACTTTGCTATGAACATGTTGTCTGAACTTTTTCATGTTGCCATTCTGTATACAATGTACAATTGTACTTGTAAGTGGCCTTCAATGTCCTTCTTTAATATGCCTTCTAGTAACAGGACAGCAAGTTGAAGACTTGAAAGTCTGAGATATCTTAGATTTTTCCATAGGGCTCCAAATATTTACCACCACCCAAACCTGCACTGGCCCACAGTAGAAACACAAACGGCCAGTACACCACTACTAGCTCAAATATGCCACGCATACATGTACTTAATAATAGTCTGTTAAATACAGTAGATAACAAAGTTCGAGATCTCATTCTACAGTGAATTACTAGCCTGACTAAAATTGCACTCCTAGCTGCCGGCCTTAGGCACGATCTAGACACAGTTTTTCCCGATATCTGCGAGCCGACAACTTCTCACTGACAGCTTTTTTTCAGCGTCTAGATGGCACTGCAATATCACCATTAAGATATCGGCAAAATTTCTCCCGAAAGGTCCGGAGTATTCGCCCGATAGCTTAGCAGGGGTCCCCAACAACTTCCGCGCGCTTGTAGATGCGTCCTGACTTCGGGAGGGCTCATTAGCATATAACGCGGGCTCATTAGGCTATATAGCTGTTTATGACCCCAACGTTCCAGATCCCTCCCGTCATCTCCACAAATATCGGTAAAAACTGTGTCTAGATTGGGCCTTATAGTTGCCACCACCCAGGAGGGGAGGGGGTCATTAACCCCAGCCAGTGAGAGACAGGCTAAGTGAAATACCTTGAAATAGAAAACTGTAAAAAAAAACCCACAGAAACAAGCAGTAAGAAATTGATGCCTCCCTATGAATAAGTAGCCTCTTCCATTGACCCCACAACCTGGAATGTCTCAGTAAGATAGACAAGTCATTGTTGCTGTTATACTTCTTTCTCCTAGAAACACATCTGAGTGAATGGTACCATGTGACCTGGCCCTGGAACACAAGATGGGAACACTGAAAGCAGCAAATGACCTACTCATTTTGGGGCAGTTTGAAGAGGCATTGGATCTCTCCAAGAACGAACTGAAAGGCCTTCCAGATGACAAGAGGTACAAGCATCAATTAATGAACATCATGAGCTATGAAGGCTATTTTAGAATTATGATTTGTCTATCACATTCATGATGATGAAAACACAAAAATCACTTCATGTAATCAAGGTTGAAATTTATGTTTAACCCAAGGATCATGTATAATTACAGGCATGTCATCCTCTTATACATGATTGAAGAATGTGTCATAACTGACTGGCATTATACATTTGTATAAGGTACGTCCACCTTCATCAAAGCTTAGTAGAAGTGCAGAATAAAAACAGAGCAAATGCAAATGTTTCACGGACATGCAGCCATTCTCTCATTGGTCGAACTGCCAATTGTCTTACTGTAATTGGTTGAACTGCTAACTGTGATGTACAACCAGGATCGATTTACTGATGCTGGAATATTAGGAAGACAAAAAGAAGTATAGATGTACTAAAGATGCCTGGTACTCATCTTTTTGTTTATGCTACATGTAATTATCACAAATGACAATTTGTGCTTTGAATATCTTGCTCTACTTCCAGAGATAGCAGGTTGGCAGAGTCTCTGTCAGTTGTAGCAGTCCAGGCCTTTGCCGAGCTGAATCGCTGGCAGGAGGTCCTGCCTTTTGTACAGGACGTGTTCGGTGGACTGGAGAAGATCCCCCCACAAGTGCTGCAGCTGTGGTCAGTCAGGATCCAGTACTTTCATTTAGCCTGCACCACAGGCCAGGAAAAGATTTTTTATGATCCATTCCAGTGGCATTAAGATACTATACTGAAAATTTGTTTTGTGGTGGTTTTATTTTGTTGTAACAGGGAACAAGAGATTTCTGCAGTGTTTTAAATTTGCAGTTGAAACAATTTTGTAGTACAGTAGTTACATTATTCTCTAATTGCACCAGGTGCCATAATACCACCACATAAAAAAGAATCTGGTCTGACACCTAAACATCTGAAGTATGTACTGTAAATGCAGAAATGTTCGCGGTGGATTAATGTTCTCGGTTTTCGAGGCGGCTGCTTCACCACGAATTTAAAACCACCGCGAATATTTCTCCATAACAGTAAGAGACTACAGTGCATGGTGCTACCGCAAAATTAAAACCACCGCAAAAAGTCCATTTTCCCGCTACCGCGAAATTAAATCCCCGCGAACTTAAATGAATTTACAGTATACCTTACATCATAAGTTACATGGGTCTTTTTTCACGTTTGACCTTCATGTAAGTCTTGGTCTTCCAGACCATAAAAGCTATAGGTGTGCTCTTAATGTATTTTCATAACAGTCTTGCTGTTGCTTCCTCCAGCATTGCTCTTCATGCCAAAATGCAAGACTTTGCCCCCATCACCATGGTGACGGAGGCGTGGCTGGCAGCCCCCGGTAACCAGGAAGCAGGGGGCCTGACCAGGGTGGCTGAGACCTACATCCTACTGGTGCTGCTGCCACACAGCAAGTTTGATGACATCAGGGCCCTGGTGGAGGGTCATCCAATCATCATGGAGGACAAGAGAAAAGCCTTTCTCCAATTGGTCGAGACTGAGGATAGATCTGTGGTGGAGAGAGAAGACCAGGTGTGGTTCATTCACAACTAGAGTGGTCCCTTGCATCATTTGGTCCACAGTAATAATGTTGTAAATATTCTAAGGAACAAGAAATCTGGGGGCAGTGTTGCTGGTAGATGTTCAGCAGTGATAAAAAGTCCTTGCAATGTGTTTGATATTACTTTACTATTTTATATATTAGGTTATGTTTTCATTTGCTATCTTCTCTTCCAGACCCGTTGTCAAGGTGCAGCATCCGCAAACAAGGAACAAGGTGAGGCACAGTCTGCAAGAGAATCAAACGTTACGTTCAATGCCTTTTTGTGGAGAATTGGCAACACTTCAATCCAACTGAATGAAAGATATTTATAATCAATTTTAAAGAGAAAACTGTCACGGTGGTGCTTTGTTGATTAGGCAACAGGAAGTAAATTTTATGGAAAATATCCCTTGCAGACTCTAAAGCTAATGTGAAGTGACAAAACATCGAAAAGTATCACAGCCAACAAGTAGTTAATTATTTAAGAAGCGCAGAAATGCTACCACACTATTCAACAACTACAAAATTAGTTTCACTTCCACAACTACACTCATGGCTACCTCAACAGTGCTACTACACAAAATACTTTCCCATTTTCAGTACTTTCCTGTAACCATTGCTGAAGGGGTATTTTTTTAAAATCAATTATGCACACGGAGATGCCATGTGATTACCCTGTTTGAAAATTGCAGGTGCCAGCTATGGTGCATGGGTAGCCATGATGTCATGGGTCAAGTCCAGCGTGTCACACACAAGTCCATCCAGACATGTGACTACAGCAGTACTTCTGGCAGTGATCGGGGTTGTCTTAGCTCTCACACTCAAGAAAAGAAAAGGTGAATAATCATACAATGGACTAGTCAGATAGACAGATTCATGCTTTTCTTTTCTTAGATGTACACTTTGCGAAGTATGTGACTTTAATATTTGAACCAGTTTTTTTTTTTCAGTCAGCCTCTGCTGTGTATTTAGTTAGCGGATCATTTGCCTGTCACTGGCTGGCTGTTTCCAGCTTTAATTTTTTTCT
The DNA here is from genome assembly GCF_000003815.2 of Branchiostoma floridae. Lineage (NCBI taxonomy): Eukaryota > Metazoa > Chordata > Leptocardii > Amphioxiformes > Branchiostomatidae > Branchiostoma > Branchiostoma floridae. The sequence continues at coordinate 18,588,349 of NC_049983.1, read as the reverse complement.
GTCCCACTCATTGTTTGAGAGCCCATGTTTCAATTTTTGTTGCTATATCTGTCATTTTATTGGCTTGGGAACATTCATCAGTTTCATGTCATATAACGATCAATATTTGGAGTATCCACAATGAATATGTCACATTCCAGTTTGAAATCATGTTTAGATCAATATGGGCACTGCTGATTTCTTCTGTTTGCCTTAATTTTCCTCCATTCTCAGCTTTCCTTCAACTCATTTGGTGATCAGTTAACCATTTCAGTAAGTCAATCTGTATTCTTCTTTTCTGAAATGCTTACATGTACCTGATCTTTGTGGCTGCTTTCTGTCATTTTGTGGCAACTATACGCTCGTGCTTGAATCTACCTAGTCTCATGTTCAGATATCTTTGTCTTTGTCCTGTATGTAAAAACCTGGTCCAGCCTTGTATGTAAATTTGTTGACAGACCCTTTTTCAAGTCCCTGTGGCAGAAAGAAGCCTTTAAAAAAATTATCATATGGGAGCTTACAAACATGACTCGGCAATCTTTCATTTTATCTACCAAGGAGGTAAAAAAAGAGAAACTCTGTCAATGTTCTGCTCACCAACTTCATCCTTTTAAATAGGCTGCAAATCTTTATTTTCTTGTTTTTTTGGACATTTTAAGCTGGAAATATTGCAAGTTTACATCACAAAAGTAGAGGGCAGGGAGGAAAAGTTGAATATGACTGTATTCACTACATAAAACAGAGTACATTTACCAAGGCATAAACCTGGTCCTCTGGCTTTGTTTTTCCAACTACATGTAGGCATACTTTTCTTTAAATCTGGGAGCTTACAGATTAAATTGGTGTGGCCTAACAATCTGATTTTCTATCGTCTCTGTCCTTCCCCAGCAGCGACCACAGGCAGCAGACAGGACATGCTGACTACCCTGGGTGGAAAACTGGCCTGGCTGTGGCAGCAACTGTTTGCACCATATCATTTGGCAAATAGCTAGTAAAGGCACTTGTACACATAGTCTTATTCTCTACACCTATTTTGTACTTTGTGTAACAGTCATTGCCATACTTTGTACCATGTACAAATGTCGAGCAATAAAGTTCTATCTACATATTTCATAACATATCAGAACTATTTGTTTGTTTGTTTGATTGAAAACACAAGTCTTTTTGCAAGCCTGGTAATGTTCCTAATTCCATAGTGCCACTTCATTAAATACATTTTCTGACATTGTCTGACTAATGTTGTTTTTCATTTCCTTAATCTAATTTGAAGGAAAAGATACTTAATTTCCTTGGCCTACTATTAAATTTCTAGTCATGTTATTTTAATGCAGAATGAACACTTTTCTACACCTGTATCAAGCTGTTCTATTCAAAGATCTGTGTTGGCTGTTGCTATATGTATCTGAAGTCATCTCTCTTGAGTGCTTTGTATTTTATATAAGGATTGAGTCATTCTGTCTTGTGTTTTTGCAACATTGACATGTACCAATAGTGGTCTTGTCTAGTACTGGTATTGCGCCTTACCTCGAAAAGAGTACTAAATGTTGCTGAAACAGATCCTTACATCTGCTCGGAGATCAAATCATCACACAAAGCATAAAACCCACACTGGACAATACAAGCTCCTCCAACGCCTACTTTATTGATATAAAATAGGTTTGTGGTCTCCCCAGCAAAGCAGACATAACTACAATATCGGTACCTGCATCCTATCGCTCCTCCATCTCTCCATAGGTGTCCAGCTAAACTAGTCCAAAAATAATTTACAATTTTTTCTTTTAAATCTGTGCTCAATAGTGCTCTGTAAACAAAATAAGAGCTCTGATACAGAATTCACCAGGTACACTCCTTCCAACATACAGTAGCTTCAAGATTTTTTTTAAAGTTTTGTCCATGGCACTTTAGTACACTCCTCCAAACATGACAGTGACACCGTAGTGTCTTTGTGTACCGCTTTAGTACAGTAGAATTTAACACCCCCTGCCATTTTTTCCTGTGGCCAAGACTGGCAGCAGGGGTGCTAAACTGAGACTTTGACCAGAACAGTTAGCCAACAAAGCCTGTTGGGATGACTGACAATTTAACGGTTGGACATGTTTGATAATGCCAACTCTAAATATATGGTGAACGGAAAATTAAAATGAAGTCACAAGGCTACAAGTGCAATTTTCTTAATATTCTTGACAGCAATTTCATGTACAAAACGAATTTCAAATTGCACATGCAGATTTTAGTTCTTTGTTGTAAATCATGCCAATCACCCCAAACAAAATATTTGCACTGAACTGTTTTATTTCCACCTCTCCTTCCTCCAGGGGTCGCCATTTCAGGCAGGCTGGGAAAAAAAGGCATTTGAAATTGCGACCCCCTCGTCTGCCTCACAACAGACAACTTTCAAACATGGCTCCCGACGTAGCAGCCTCGCCCTCATGGCAGAGAAGGCCAGGCCGATACATTGGTAATGATAGGCACAAGAACACGTGTGAAGTTCTCCTCAGCTCGACACGGGAGCCACGTTCGAAAAACACAGATGATAAACTTTCCTGAGTACGGAGCATTCTCTGCTAGGCGCCTCCTGACACTACTCCTGCCACAACAATAGTACTAGGAAACTCTGCTGCTGCCGCAGCAAGGTATCTAGAATCCTTTGCTGTCCTCTACGGGTGCTGGTGTTAACTGTTGGTGGGAGCACTGACTGGCGATTTTCAACATCATCGTGGTCAAGTTTCAATCCAGGAAGGTTCTTATGCCAAAAGGTCGTGTTTCCACAAGAAAGAGGAAAAACGATTAAGTGGAAACACAACTTTATAGCTCAAGCAGCTTCTCAGCATAGAAACCTGATTGCGATGTTGAAAATTGCAACCACAACAAACACCAACACCCTGGAAGGCTGCAAAGGAAGCTAGAGGTTATCTAACTTCAATGGTTACAATGCAAAAACACTGGTCTCCTTACCTCAGACCATAAATGAATGAAACAATTATACTAGAGACCACTGGAGACAATCTATGCAAAAGCAAACAAGAGAAAGGGGAGCATGATCTGGAAAAAGCGTTATGATCAGAACATAATCTTGGTGGCATAAGATAGTATCATAAGCTGGGGAATGAGTTTAGCAGTTACATTGGCCACCTTCTCCAGCTTATGATTATATCTTATGTCACTGCAAGATCTGCTTAGAGATTAGTCAGAACATATCTTTTTGCTGGTTCGATTTTATGTTTCTTATGTTGAGAAAAGTTTGTTACACAGGATTTCAGCTTTTGATATTTATATAACAGTAATAACCCCCTTCCTCCAGAGGGATTTTCCACTCTTCAAAATCTGCATTGGATAAAAACCAAGAGTAGGTTAAAAGTAAAGTCATGGCCAACAAGAGGCTAGACTGGCAATTGTGTGGTCACATGTTTTTCCCCTTGCATCAAAGATTGTCAAACAAGTTTTTGCATATTGTCTCCAGAGGTCTCCAGTCTCAAAGTGCTCTTGACTCTCCACCACTCATGTGTATAAACTTGTGGGGTAACAACTTCTTAAATGTCTTAACTGTTGCCTTAAAGCATTACGGTTCCTTAACAAAGGCTCTAGACTGCACTGAATACTATACTCGACTTCTACGTGTGATACATTCATACCTATCCTCCTACGATCACTAAAGCATATCATACCATCACTACATAAATTGTGAAAATAAATGACTTGTCTAAGCTTCATGCTGGTGGGAAAAACAGTAGAAATATTGGTAATTAATTACTAGTATACTGCATTTGTCAAAATCCACATGCAACTTTCCATGGCAATACTAATGTAGTTGTCACAATTGTTCAAATGCCAACTGAAGCGGTGCAAATACTACCTATTAAGATAACAGTTTAAATGTTCAAAAGGATTATTGATACAAAGGATACCCACTGTTTCAAACTGTCAATCACAAAGAAAATGGCTGATGCAATGCAACCTCACCAAGGATTGCCATTCTTCCAACTACGTCCTTTGAAGTAATGAGAGTTCTGTGGCTTTGGGAGGGAATAAGGCCCACTGGGCCAAGCTTCCAACTTCCGCTGAGATTATAACTCCAAATATCCCATGTGCTATGTGGAGAATAAAAAAATAGTCCAAACAAGCCAAGTTTCTCCAGTATCCACCCTACCACAGAAGTCCTCATCGGTCCAAAGGAGCCTACTAACCCCGGAGAACTTCGGGTCTCCCCTCCCCCTCACTCCACAAATGTGAAAATTAAGTTGGTTCACCGCCTCGTAACACCTGCACTTTGCAGTTAGCATCTGCACATGCGTGAAGTGCATGTGCACACACCTCCCCATGTGCATTGTGCACCAAACGGTGCAATACAATCAACAAACTGCAAAATAGTAGCTGCTCTCTGACCACTCCACTCCCCCTACACAAAAATTTTGTCGAGATTATACAGAGGCTCATATAATCAAGTTTAACATAACATCAGGTGTTTGTAAGTTTATTTATTCTTATACACTTCCGTTGTGCGAGCTCCGCCATACCGACTGCACCCTCCACAACTCTTGGGGCGGCGGGTCGTCCGTAGAAGCCGTGATGCCAAAAGCTGATCCCAAGTCAGAGGTCGAAATCTTTACGCAACCGACGAGCACTCACGAGCCAAGTGCCCGGGCTCACCGCAATTATAGCAATTGGAGTTGACGGTGGGACAGTTGCGTGCCTCATGACCAGGTTCATTACATCTGGAACAGAAAAATGGAAGACGTTACCATCTCCTGCTTGCTATGACTACATAGTGCTACTGATATTCTTCTGATGTGCTTTCAAACAATACTTGGGTCATACATTTTGGCTCAAACATCTAAAAGTCTGACAAATTTCATAGAGACCTGCCAAAGGTCTGGAAATATCACAATTTTCTGTAGGCTGCAGAAATTTAACTATGAACATCATATGTACTTTTGCCATAATTCTTAATACTTTTCAGGAATGTCAAAAAGTGTGACAAAATTCTATAAGAATTAAGCTTTGTTGAGAACATGTATGTTTTTCCTTGAACATGAAATATTACAATCATATTAGCAAAATAACTTCAAATAACAACACTGTGACCATGTTTTTGTGCCTACTTATTGTGAGCAGAATGCTGAGAGCTCTATTAAGGCAGGGAACAAATTATAATTATAAACTAATGTTAATACCATCTAGTTTAACAGTGTATACCTTTTTATGACCTTTGGGAGGGCTAAGAGTATGATGTGTTCATGTGAGGATAAAGCTCAACATTCACTATAAGCTGACAACTGTACTCCACCCCGCAGGGTTTAACAAGTTTTCTAAAATTCACTTGTCCTATCGGGCAAGTACATGCAAAATTTACTTGCCCGAACTAACTTTCCGCTTGCCCAAAATTCAAGTAACATTTTCACTAGTCATGTACTTTCACATCCAGCAATGGAATTCTTTTAATATTGCCTCTATTTTTCTGTGTTGACCAATGCTTGATGCGATATCTGTGATAATCAACAAGTATATCAAAATCTCATGGAAAAATTTTACTTGTCCGATCGGGCAAGTGTCTTAGGTCATACACTTGCCCGATGGGCACTTTCACTTATCCGGGACAATCGGACTAGTAGACTTGTCCAACCCTGACCCCAAGAATGTGATCTTCCATCACCAAAGGTAGCTTAGAGGGTTTGAAAGTTATTGACACACCAAAAAGTATTGAGTCAAAGGTTTGGTCACAAAAGGTTCTCTAATTTCTGAGATAGGCTGAGTATTTGGGAGTGGGAAAATGCCCAAAAGAGCACACACAGGGCTTGAAATACTTTTTTCTGCACCAGACAAATTTTACCTGCACTACTGAATTTAGGAAGTATGGATCATATTGAAATTGTTCAGCAACCATTGCTATTTTTTTCTGTTGTATATTTGTACTTCATAGGTGGCAACATTCAACACAGCTAATAACAATCCAGATACACCTACATCATATGACATTTATGTATAAAACCCAGTGCAGGTTTGGTGCAGGTAGACACCAGAAATACTAGTACCTGCACAGCTCCAATTTTACCTCTGCACTAACCTGCATATGCAGGTGGTATTTCGAGCCCTGACACAGGAACTGATATATGTCACATGCTCACTACAGAATAAACCAGAAAGGGATAGTTTGGGACTAGCAGTACACTACAGCATCAACTGTGCCCTGCTTCATTTTTGTGGGCTCTCCACTGTTTCAACCAAATGGCAATGAGAGTCACTGAATATCAAATATCTTCATTTTCATGTTATGTTGTTGTTGTTGTTATTTTGCAATAGGATGAGTGCGTTATTCAACTGTTCTGTTTCAAGACATAGATAATATTCAGACATTCTTGACTAGCCACTACTCATCCTTCATACTTCCAAGACCAGTGAAATCTTGCTGAACTCCTTGTTAAAGAGATATGTAAATGTTTTTCCTCCCCATACATATGTTGCATTCTTTTACCTGCCCAACCTTCTTAAATAGACTAATGAAACAAAATAAAGTTAGATAAAAAAAAAGAATAGAGCACCCCAAAAAAAAATTGCAAATTTAAACTCAAAGAACACTTTGTGAAAGAGCCAAACTGAAGGAAAGACAAACAAGATGATAACTAGTTGGAGCTGTTCTCACTCTCTCACTGTTAAAACTGTTAAACTGTCCAAGTTGTTGGACCCTGGAACGCCTTTCAGGCCAGACATGGTTCATGAAGGCAAGTCGCACAAGCAGTAAGTCTTCTTAGGGACCTACATAACTGTCCCTATAGGTACTCAGGGCTCGAAATACTGGGTGCATGTGCACCCAAAATTGAAGCTGTGCACCCAATTATTTTCTATGGATGCACAGGGTGTACCCAAATATTTTCTTAGGTTGCGTATGTAAAGATATCAAAGTATACTAGTATACATCATATTCTTGACATCTAAGTGTTAGAAAGATAATAAAAATGTCTATATAACTAAGTTTTATTACTAAGTTATTACTTCAATTTAAGTGGTGCACACAAAAAATTTTTGGTGCACCCAATTTCTTAAGTTGGGTGCACCAGTGCACCTAATCCCAAAAATGAATTTCGAGCCCTGGTACTTCTGAAAATAATTGTATCAGTTTGGTCGAACATATAGTTTTCTTTTCCACCTGATGCCTATCAGACAGTATTGAAACAAAAGCAGGTGAGACTTGCTGCTTGTGTAAAAGAAAACCCTTAAACCTTGTCGTAAAAGCTAGGCTGTAATAGCAACTGGAAGTTTTATTTGCATTTTCCCCCATTTTGTTCAATCTCTATTCTCAGCAGTTGACATGAATTCCTAGGTAGTGCAGCAAATTGTAACAACTTCGATTTGGGAGTTTTTAGTTGTATTTTTCCCCCGTTTATTCAGCTCTAGGTCTGTAGTAGTACAGGGCAGTATCATTCTCAGATTTTCAATCACCCAACAGATTTATATGCACTGCCAAGCAGTATATCTGCCCCTTTGCAGCATACGGATTTAAGTAGGAAAGTGCTCCAAGTGGCCACATGGAACAATAAGTCAGTTCACAGTTTGTACTGAGCATGTGCAAAGTCAAAGGTCAAGGCCCCTGACTTGTAAATAGTTCTGTCTAGACCAAGCTTGATACATGATCTGACATAGTTTGTCTTTGTCTCCCTGGCCTTCAACTTTGACAAATCACCCGCAAAGCATCACCATGCATGCACATTTCAAACCATGAGCCAGCTTTCACTCTTGCCATATGCCTTAATGAACCACATTTGGCCTGCAGGACAAGTTTCCTGTACTGAGCACGGATGAAGTTGTCTTCACCTGTTCTTGTTCCTCTTTATCGCACTCACGGGCAAAGTGTCCGAGTTCGTTGCACCTACGGAACCAAGACAGAATGATAATATTGTTTTTTTACACACTAGGATAAGCTATAGGGGAGGGGGCTACATAGATTTAGGATTCTTTTTTGTTGTACTTGTAGTATTTCTTCCATTAAAAAATAACTTTTCATTTCTAGAGCCATGCGGCTGATTCTGTTCAATTCATTAGGTTACCTTATACCTTATGTCCTATTCTGTAACAGGTTAGCATATCTTCATCTTTCACAAGACGAGTCACCCTCTTATAATCTAGATCTGTATCTATATAACTTTTGATTAAATCGTCACAAAGCACTTCCATGGTTGTGGCACCAAGCGATCAACAGGTTTAGTTCCATTCAGTAAACTGTATTCGCAAATGTCTTTGAAACTCTTCATTTCCAACCCAAAGGCAACAAAAAATGTGATGTTTTAACCTCAACTACTTGGGTTATCAATTTGTATCATGTGCTACTGTGCATTTTTCAGTTCATTATAACTGACAGGTACAAGTCTAATTACTCCATTAATCCTAACGTAACTAGCAGACTTTTGCATTGACAGATGAGTTTCTGTCTTCCTGACACGAGGGCAAATTTCCTTTTCTTTACAACCTGCCCGAAGTAATTCCTGAAAAAGTCTAACTGCAAAGGGCTTGCATCCATATTGTCCCACTGTAACATTTATTGAGGCATGCCATTTTCATTCTCAGCCCTTCAAACTTTTCCTGCCAGAAGCTTTACTTTACAGTGCCTGTTTCACTATTGAAAAGTTTTGTACTTTTTTATGAGATAAGTTCTTCCTCAATATCAACAGCAACCCATTTCATTCTGTATACTTTCTGCCAAGATTGGAGGTGAGAGAAGACTCCTTACTTGAAGCACTTGCCAGGGACCTTCGCCTCGGGGCACTCCTTCGAAATGTGGCCGGTCTCTCCACAGTTGTAGCAGCTACGGGTGTCGGTGCTGCGACGCTGCCGCTCGCCTCCACTGGGGCAGTCACGGGCCAAGTGCCCCACAACCCCACAGTTGTAGCACTCCTGCGAGTTGTTGGTGCATCTACGGGCGATGTGCCCAGGCTCCCCACAGGAGTAGCAGCAGGCTATGACATCATAAAACTCTGGTCAATCATCCGTATCAGGGGTGGGTACCAGTACAGACAATTCAGGTCCAGTTCAAGTCCGAACCTGGTTGTCTGTGAAAACTTGTGAATGGACAATAAACGAAACAACGGTCCATTTTGCAACAAATGAATCAGGTTTGGTCAGGTTTGGTGGAGCGTCTGACTCCCACTGGCGTTTCCAACCCTATCCAAATGTGAACAGCACAAACTGCTTCTGTATATGTAAGTAAATGTCCTGGTAATTAATGTCTTTTTTTCATTTGGTACTTTTCTCCTCCAGGTTTTGTATTTCATGGCTTCAGTCTCTCACAATCTTATGCAATCCTTTCCGAAGCAACCTTACCTTAAATCTTGGTTTTTATGTTACCTTCTCCATTTGCAGTTAATGGCACAGTAAATGAGCAGAATTGTTTCAATGGGGAGCTTATATCATCACAAAAACCTTCTTTCACCCTCTACCATGTAACAAAGTTTGCACAAATTCATCACTTACGCTCATCAGATGTCTGGTTGGGGCATTTGCGGGCGATGTGGCCCGACTCCTTGCAGTTGTAGCACACATCTGTAATGGTAAAACAGAGTCAGATGATGCTATATACTATTTGCTGATGAAAAAAGTCTATTATGCGAGTTTCACAAATCACAACAGATCTGTTTCATGTTTGTACCTTGTACAATTGTTGTTCAATAAAGTTATTGTTATAAGCGAGGCTCGAGCAATTGCCGCAGTATCATCGCCCGATCAATTTTCCCTATGTGACAGGGATGTTAGGATCAATAATGACCATGAAGGTGGTAGTTGTCGTTCAAAATTTCAGTGTATACCATTGTGTTTGAAGAAAGTTTAGCATCGCACTATGATCACTACCAACACATGAGCTTCCATGCTAGATAGGATTTTCTTGCAATTTAGAGACTGTAATGGCATTGCATATGCACCTGCAACAAACATATATTTCTAACAGTATTTTATGCTTTTTGATCTCTTAACCCCTACATTTTAACCACAATGTAGAGATGCCTGACATTCTATTCAATCCCCCATATGTAATACTAAAAACATTCCACAGAAAACAAGAAGCTTTTCCCTTCAGTAAGCCTTACCATCAGGTAACGGACAGTCACGGGCAATGTGTCCCTTCTGGTTACACCTGTAGCAGCGATCTGTGGGATAGAAAGGCATGCATCATGTGGCATCAGGTAGCGCAATCGGTAAAGTGTTTGACCCAGGCCCCAGAGGTAATGGGTTCAGAAGGTCGAAAACCGGTTTTCTGGAAAACTGGAAATGTCTTTCTTGTTGTATACTAGTATCATCATGGAAGATACCTATGTTTCTTTATTAACAGCAGCCAACAGGCCCGAAAAAATACATAAATAGTCCTACCACCACGAACGGGCTATTAGCACACGGTCGCGCCACCGGAACCTTCTTTCAACATCCGACAACGCGGCAAAAATGACTGGTTCACTTAAGTGATATTACCCATGAAAATAACGTCTGTGATTTTGTTTATCTCCTGGTATGGGTTTTGAAGTCCCATACCTTCTGAAAATGGAGAAATTTGACCTTGTATTAACCTCGCAAGGGCCATGCTAATATTTCGGGCCGTCAAAACACAAGCTGAAAAAGCCGTATTTTACCGTGATTTCCCGACAGTTATCATTAAAAATCGATGCTAGACCTTTGAAAATGACGCAGTCGTCTTCGGCAATATTTTTTATCGCATGCGGCCCAGTTGAGGGGTGGTCGCGGTCGCCAGATACGCTGGGGGACCTCGCATAGAGCAAATTTAGCGGCCGTCATAAAACGAATTTATAAGTCCAGACCGGAACCGGAATTTCTGGACTCGAGTCCAGACCTGAACCGGAATGTGAGCTTCGGTACGCAGCACTACCTATTGTAAGCTCTTCGCAATTCAGCCCCCGGCTGCTAAGAGAGAGTAGTCGGCCAACTCCAATAACAATAACAA